>NW_026734878.1:0-211058 GCF_949786415.1 Peromyscus eremicus | reverse complement strand
GCTCTTTTCTCAAAAGCAGAGTGTGTTTCTTGTAAGGCGAGCTAGCGTTTGTTTCCAAGTCCTAAATGAAGTTGAATCACATGCAGTTTTTGGTCCAACGAGCAAGAGTTGTTTTCTGGTAAGAAGAGTCACTATTGCGCTCCCATTGTCATACACGGGGCAAATAGCACTGGCGTCTGTTCCCAGCATGTACAGTGTATTGGACTGAAGATGATCTACTGTTCTTGTTAGTTTCCTAAGCAGAGTTGAACTAGATATGGACCGTGTGTGTAGGAAGCACAGTTCTTTTGTTCTGAGCAAGCTCACTGTTAGGACCCCATAGGAAACACAGTAGAGTAGAAGAGTGCTCTTTTCTCAAAAGCAGAGTGTGTTTCTTGTAAGACACACTAGCGTTTGTTTCCCAGTCCTAAATGTAGTTGAATCCCATGCAGTTTTTCGTCCTATGAGCAAGAGCTGTTTTCTGGTAAGAAGAGTCACTATAGCGCTCCAATTGCCATACACACTGCAAATAGCACTCGCGTCTGTTTCCAGCAAGTAATGTGAATTGGACTGAAGAGGAGCTACTGTTCTTGTCAGATTCCTAAGCAGAGTTGAACTATATATGGACCGTGTGTGTAGGAAGCACAGTTCTTTTGTTCTGAGCAAGCTCACTGTTCGGACCCCATAGGAAACACAGTAGAGTAGAAGAGTGCTCTTTTCTCAAAAGCAGAGTGTGTTTCTTGTAAGACGCACTAGCGTTTGTTTCCCAGTCCTAAATGTAGTTGAATCCCATGCAGTTTTTCATCCTATGAGAAAGAGTTGTTTTCTGGTAAGAAGAGTCACTATAGCGCTCCAATTGCCATACACACTGCAAATAGCACTCGCGTCTGTTCCCAGCAAGTAATGTGTATTGTACTGAAGAGGAGCTACTGTTCTTGTCAGATTCCTAAGCAGAGTTGAACTAGATATGGCCCGTGTGTGTAGGAAGCACAGTTCTTTTGTTCTTAGCAAGCTCACTTTTCGAACCCCATAGGAAACACATTAGATTGAGGAGTGCTCTTTTCTAAAAAGCAGAGTGTGTTTCTTGTAAGGCGAGCTAGCGTTTGTTTCCCAGTCCTAAATGGAGTTGAATCACATGCAGTTTCTGGTACTACGAGCAAGAGCTGTTTTCTGGTAAGAAGAGTCACTATTGTGCTCCCATAGTCATACACAGTGCAAATAGCACTGTCGTCTGTTCCCAGCATGTACAGTGTATTGGACTGAAGGGGATCTACTGTTCTTGTCAGTTTCCTAAGCAGAATTGAACTAGGTATGGCCGTGTGTGTAGGAAGCACAGATTTTTTGTTTTGAGCAAGCTCACTGTTTTGGCCCTATAGGAAACACAGCAGATTAGAAGATGTTCTTTTCTCAAAAGTAGAGTGTGTTTCTTGTAAGGCGAGCTAGCGTTTGTTTTCCAGTCCTAAATGGAGTTGAATCACATGCAGTTGTTTGTCCCACGTGTAAGAGTTGTTTTCTGGTAAGGAAAGTCACTATTGTGCTCCCATTGCCATACACAGTGCAAATAGCACTCACGTCTGTTCCCAGCAAGTACAGTGTATTGCACTGAAGAGGAGCTACTGTTCTTGTCAGTTTCCTAAGCAGAGTTAAACTATATATGGCACGTGTGTGTAGGAAGCACAGTTCTTTTGTTCTGAGCAAGCTCACTGTTTGGACCCCATAGGAAACACAGTAGAGTAGAATTGTGCTCTTTTCTCAAAAGCAGAGTGTGTTTCTTGTAAGGCGAGCTAGCGTTTGTTTCCCAGTCCTAAATGGGAGTTGAATCACATGCAGTTTCTGGTCCTACCAGCAAGAGTTGTTTTCTGGTAAGAAGAGTCACTATTGCGCTCCCACTGTCATACACAGGGCAAATAGCACTGGCATCTGTTCCCAGCATGTACAGTGTATTGGACTGAAGAGGAGCTACTGTTCTTGTCAGTTTCCTAGAGCAGAGTTGAACTAGATATGGCCGTGTGTGTAGGAAGCACAGTTCTTTTGTTCTGAGCAAGCTCACTGTTCGGAACCCATAGGAAACACAGTAGAGTAGAAGAGTGCTCTTTTCTCAAAAGCAGAGTGTGTTTCTTGTAATGCTAGCTAGCGTTTGTTTCCCAGTCCTAAATGGAAGTTGAATCACATGCAGTTTCTGGTCCTACGAGCAAGAATTGTTTTCTGGTAAGAAGAGTCACTATTGTGCTCCCACTCTCATACACAGGGCAAAAAGCACTGGCGTCTGTTCCCAGCAAATACAGTGTATTGGACTGAAGAGGAGCTACTGTTCTTTTCAGTTTCCTAAGCAGAGTTGAACTAGATATAGCCCATGTGTTTAGGAAGCACAGTTCTTTTTTTCTGAGCAAGCTCACTGTTTTGGCCCTATAGGAAACACAGTAGAGTAGAAGAGTGCTCTTTTCTCAAAAGCAGAGTGTGTTTCTTGTAAGGCGAGCTAGTGTTTGTTTCCCAGTCCTAAATGTAGTTGAATCACATGCAGTTTTTGGTCCTACAAGCAAGAGTTGTTTTCTGGTAAGGAAAGTCACTACTGTGCTCCCATTGCCACACACAGTGCAAATAGGACTTGCGTCTGTTCCCATCAAGTACAGTGTATTGGACTGAAGAGGAGCTACTGTTCTTGTCAGTTTCCTAAGCAGAGTTGAACTAGATTTGGCCTGTGTTTGTAGGAAGCACAGTTCTTTTGTTCTGAGCCATCTCGCTGTTCGGACCCAATAGGAAACACCGTAGAGAAGAAGAGTGCCCTTTTCTCAAAAGCATAGTGTGTTTCTTGTAAGGCGAGCTAGGGTTTGTTTCCCTGTCCTAAATGGATTTGAATCACATGCAGTTTCTGGTCCAACGAGCCAGAGTTGTTTTCTGGTAAGAAGAGTCACTATTGTGTTCCCATTGTCATACACGGGGCAAATAGCACTGGCGTCTGTTCCCAGCATGTACAGTGTATTGGACTGAAGAGGATCTACTGTTCTTGTCAGTTTCCTAAGCAGATTTGAACTAGATATGGCTGTGAGTGTAGGAAGCACAGTTCTTTTGTTCTGAGCATGCTCACTGTTCTAGCCCTATAGGAAACACAGTAGAGTAGAAGAGTGATCGTTTCTCAAAAGCAGAGTGTGTTTCTTGTAAGGTGAGCTAGCGTTTGTTTCCCAGTTCTAAATGGAGTTGAATCACATGCAGTTTCTGGTCATACTAGCAAGCGTCGTTTTCTGGTAGGAAAGTAACTATTGTGCTCCCATTGCCACATACAGTGCAAATAGCACTCGTGTCTGTTCCCAGCCAGTAAAGTGTATTGGATTGAAGAGGAGCTACTGTTCTTGTCAGTTTCCTAAGCAGAGTTGAACTAGATATGGCCCGTGTGTGTAGGAAGCACAGTTCTTTTGTTCTGAGCAAGCTCACTTTTCGGACCCCATAGGAAACACATTAGAGTAGAAGAGTGCTCTTTTCTAAAAAGTAGAGTGTGTTTCTTGTAAGGAGAGCTTGCGTTTGTTTCCCAGTCCTAAATGGAGTTGAATCACATGCATATTCTGGTCCTACGAGCAAGAGTTATATTCTGGTAAGAAGAGTCACTATTGTGCTCCCACTGTCATACACAGGGCAAATAGCACTGGCGTCTCTTCCCAGCATGTACAGTGTATTGGACTGAAGAGGAGCTACTGTTCTTGTCAGTTTCCTAAGCAGAGTTGAACTAGATATGGCCGTGTGTGTAGGAAGCACAGTTCTTTTGTTCTGAGCAAGCTCACTGTTCGGAACCCATAGGAAACACAGTAGAGTAGAAGAGTGCTCTTTTCTCAAAAGCAGAGTGTGTTTCTTGTAAGGCAAGCTAGTGTTTGTTTCCCAGTCCTAAATGGAGTTGAATCACATGCAATTTCTGGTCCTACGAGCAAGAGTTGTTTTCTGGTAAGAAGAGTCACTATTGCGCTCCCATTATCATACACAGGGCAAATAGCACTGGCGTCTGTTCCCAGCATGTACACTGTATTGGACTGAAGAGGATCTACTGTTCTTGTCAGTTTCCTAAGCAGAGTTGAACTAGATATGGCCGTGTGTGTAGGAAGAACAGTTCTTTTCTTCTGAGCAAGCTCACTGTTCGGACACCATAGGAAATACAGTAGAGTGGAAGAGTGCCCTTTTTCAAAAGCAGAGTGTGTTTCTTGTAAGGCGAGTTAGCCTTTGTTTCTCAGTCCTAAATTGAGTTGAATCACATGCAGGTTCTGGTCCTACGAGCAAGAGTTGTTTTCTGGTAAGAAGAGTCACTAGTGTGCTCCCATTGTCGTTCACAGGGCATATAGCACTGGCATCTGTTCCCAGCATGTACAGTGTATTGGACTTAAGAGGATCTACTGTTCTTGTCAGTTTCCTAAGCAGAATTGATCGAGATATGGCGCGTGTGTGTAGGAAGCACAGTTCTTTTGTTCTGAGCAAGCTCACTGTTCTGGCCCTATAGGAAACACAGTAGAGTAGAAGAGTGCCCTTTTCTCAAAAGCAGAGTGTGTTTCTTGTAAGGCGAGCTAGCGTTTGTTTCCCAGTCCTGAATGGGAGTTGAATCACATGCAGTATCTGGTCCTATGAGCAAGAGTTGTTTTCTGGTAAGAAGAGTCACTATTGCGCTCCCACTGTCATACACAGGGAAAATAGCACTGGAATCTGTTCCCAGCATGTACAGTGTATTGGACTGAAGAGGAGCTACTGTTCTTGTCAGTTTCCTAAGCAGAGTTGAACTAGATATGGCCGTGTGTGTAGGAAGCACAGTTCTTTTGTTCTGAGCAAGCTCTCTGTTCAGAACCCATAGGAAACACAGTAGAGTAGAAGAGTGCCCTTTTCTCAAAAGCAGAGTGTGTTTCTTGTAAGGCGAGCTAGTGTTTGTTTCCCAGTCCTAAATGTAGTTGAATCACATGCAGTTTTTGACCCTACAAGCAAGAGTTGTTTTCTGGTAAGGAAAGTCACTACTGTGCTCCCATTGCCACACACAGTGCAAATAGGACTTGCGTCTGTTCCCATCAAGTACAGTGTATTGGACTGAAGAGGAGCTACTGTTCTTGTCAGTTTCCTAAGCAGAGTTGAACTAGATTTGGCCTGTGTGTGTAGGAAGCACAGTTCTTTTGTTCTGAGCCATCTCGCTGTTCGGACACAATAGGAAACACCGTAGAGTAGAAGAGTGCCCTTTTCTCAAAAGCATAGTGTGTTTCTTGTAAGGCGAGCTAGGGTTTGTTTCCCTGTCCTAAATGGATTTGAATCACATGCAGTTTCTGGTCCAACGAGCCAGAGTTGTTTTCTGGTAAGAAGAGTCACTATTGTGCTCCCATTGTCATACACGGGGCAAATAGCACTGGCGTCTGTTCCCAGCATGTACAGTGTATTGGACTGAAGAGGATCTACTGTTCTTGTCAGTTTCCTAAGCAGAATTGAACTAGATATGGCTGTGAGTGTAGGAAGCACAGTTCTTTTGTTCTGAGCATGCTCACATTTCTAGCCCTATAGGAAACACAGTAGAGTAGAAGAGTGATCGTTTCTCAAAAGCAGAGTGTGTTTCTTGTAAGGTGAGCTAGCGTTTGTTTCCCAGTTCTAAATGGAGTTGAATCACATGCAGTTTCTGGTCATACTAGCAAGCGTCGTTTTCTGGTAGGAAAGTCACTATTGTGCTCCCATTGCCACACACAGTGCAAATAGCACTCGTGTCTGTTCCCAGCCAGTAAAGTGTATTGGATTGAAGAGGAGCTACTGTTCTTGTCAGTTTCCTAAGCAGAGTTGAACTAGATATGGCCCGTGTGTGTAGGAAGCACAGTTCTTTTGTTCTGAGCAAGCTCACTTTTCGGACCCCATAGGAAACACATTAGAATAGAAGAGTGCTCTTTTCTAAAAAGTAGAGTGTGTTTCTTGTAAGGCGAGTTAGCCTTTGTTTCTCAGTCCTAAATTGAGTTGAATCACATGCAGGTTCTGGTCCTACGAGCAAGAGTTGTTTTCTGGTAAGAAGAGTCACTAGTGTGCTCCCATTGTCGTTCACAGGGCATATAGCACTGGCATCTGTTCCCAGCATGTACAGTGTATTGGACTTAAGAGGATCTACTGTTCTTGTCAGTTTCCTAAGCAGAATTGATCGAGATATGGCGCGTGTGTGTAGGAAGCACAGTTCTTTTGTTCTGAGCAAGCTCACTGTTCTGGCCCTATAGGAAACATAGTAGAGTACAAGAGTGCTCTTTTCTCAAAAGCAGAGTGTGTTTCTTGTAAGGCGAGCTAGCGTTTGTTTCCAAGTCTTAAATGGAGTTGAATCACATGCAAATCTGGTCCTATGAGCAATAGTTGTTTTCTGGTAAGAAGAGTCATTATTGTGCTCCCATTGTCATACAAAAAGCAAATAGCACTGTCGTCTGTTCCCAGCATATACAGTGTATTGCACTGAAGAGGATCTACTGTTCTTGTCAGTTTCCTAAGCAGAATTGAACTAGATATGGCCGTGTGTGTAGGAAGCACAGTTCTTTTGTTCTGAGCAAGCTCACTGTTCTGGCCCTATAGGAAACACAGTAGAGTAGAAGAGTGCTCTTTTCTAAAAAGCAGAGTGTGTTGCTTGTAAGGCGAGCTAGCGTTTGTTTCCAAGTCCTAAATGTAGTTGAATCACATGCAGTTTCTGGTCCTACGAGCAAGAGCTGTTTTCTGGTAGGAAGAGTCACTATTGTGCTCCCACTGTCATACACAGTGCAAATAGCACTGTCGTCTGTTCCCAGCATGTACAGTGTATTGGACTGAAGGGGATCTACTGTTCTTGTCAGTTTCCTAAGCAGAATTGAACTAGATATGGCCGTGTGTGTAGGAAGCACAGTTTTTTTGTTCTGAGCAAGCTCACTGTTTTGGCCCTATAGGAAACACAGCAGAGTAGAAGATGTTCTTTTCTCAAAAGTAGAGTGTGTTTCTTGTAAGGCGAGCTAGCGTTTGTTTTCCAATCCTAAATGGAGTTGAATCACATGCACTTGTTTGTCCCACGTGTAAGAGTTGTTTTCTGGTAAGGAAAGTCACTATTGTGCTCCCATTGCCATACACAGTGCAAATAGCACTCGCGTCTGTTCCCAGCAAGTACAGTGTATTGCACTGAAGAGGAGCTACTGTTCTTGTCAGTTTCCTATGCAGAGTTAAACTATATATGGCACGTGTGTGTAGGAAGCACAGTTCTTTTGTTCTGAGCAAGCTCACTGTTCGGACCCCATAGGAAACACAGTAGAGTAGAAGAGTGCTCTTTTCTCAAAAGCAGAGTGTGTTTCTTGTAAGGCGAGCTAGCGTTTGTTTCCCAGTGCTAAATGGGAGTTGAATCACATGCAGTTTCTGGTCCTACGAGCAAGAGTTGTTTTCTGGTAAGAAGAGTCACTATTGCGCTCCCACTGTCATACACAGGGCAAATAGCACTGGCATCTGTTCCCAGCATGTACAGTGTATTGGACTGAAGAGGAGCTACTGTTCTTGTCAGTTTCCTAAGCAGAGTTGAACTAGATATGGCCGTGTGTGTAGGAAGCACAGTTCTTTTGTTCTGAGCAAACTCACTTTTCAGACCCCATAGCAAACACATTAGAGTATAACAGTGCTCTTTTCTAAAAAGCAGAGTGTGTTTCTTGTAAGGAGAGCTTGCGTTTGTTTCCCAGTCCTAAATGGAGTTGAATCACATGCAGTTTCTTGTCCTATGAGAAAGAATTGTTTTATGATAAAAAAGAGTCAATATTGTGCTCTCACTGTCATACACAGGGCAAAAAGCACTCGTGTCTGTTCCCAGCCAGTACAGTGTATTGGAATGACGAGGAGCTACTGTTCTTGTCAGTTTCCTAAGCAGAGTTGAACTAGATATAGCCCGTGTGTGTAGGAAGCACAGTTCTTTTTTTCTGAGCAAGCTCAGTGTTTTGGCCATATAGGAAACACAGTAGAGTAGAAGAGTGCTCTTTTCTCAAAAGAAGAGTGTGTTTCTTGAAAGGCAAGCTAGCGTTTGTTTCCCAGTCCTAAATGGAGTTGAATCCCATGCAGTTTCTGGTCCTACAAGCAAGAGCTGTTTTCTGGTAAGGAAAGTCACTATTCGCTTTCTTTCTCACACACAGAGCAAATAGCACACGTGTCTTTTCCCAGCAAGTACAGTGTATTGGACTGAAGAGGAGCTACTGTTCTTGTCAAATTCCTAAGCACAGTTGAACTAGATATTGCCCGTGTGTGTAGGAAGCACAGTTCTTTTGTTCTGAGCAAGCTCAATGTTCTGGCCCTATAGGAAACACAGTAGAGTAGAAGAGTGATCGTTTCTGAAAAGCAGAGTGTGTTTCTTGTAAGGCGAGCTAGCGTTTGTTTCCCAGTTCTAAATTGAGTTGAATCACATGCAGTTTCTGGTCCTACGAGCAAGAGTCGTTTTCTGGTGGGAAAGTCACTATTGTGCTCCCATTGCCACACACAGTGCAAATAGCACTGGCGTCTGTTCCCAGCATATACTGTGTATTGGACGGAAGAGGATCTACTGTTCTTGTCAGTTTCCTAAGCAGAATTCAGCTAGCTATGGCCGTGTGTGTAGGAAGCACAGTTCTTTTCTTCTGAGCAAGCTCACTGCTTGGACCCAATAGGAAACACCGTAGAGTAAAAGAGTGCCCTTTTCTCAAAAGCATAGTGTGTTTCTTTTAAGGCAAGCTAGCGTTTGTTTCCCAGTCCTAAATGGAGTTGAATAACAGGCAGTTTCTGATCCTACGAGCAAGAGTTGTTTTCTGGTAAGAAGAGTCACTCTTGCGCTCCCATTGCCATACACAGTGCAAATTGCACTGGCGTCTGTTCCCAGGAAGTAATGTGCACTTGACTGAACAGGAGCTATTGTTCTTGTCAGTTTCCTAAGCAGAGTTGAACTAGATATGGCCCGTGTGTGTAGGAAGCACAGTTCATTTGTTCTGAGCAAGCTCACTGTTCGGACCCCATAGGAAACACATTAGAGTAGAAGA
Source organism: Peromyscus eremicus (assembly GCF_949786415.1). Lineage (NCBI taxonomy): Eukaryota > Metazoa > Chordata > Mammalia > Rodentia > Cricetidae > Peromyscus > Peromyscus eremicus. Next base: position 202,104 of record NW_026734878.1, on the reverse strand, counting down.
GTTCTCTTTTCTAAAAAGCAGAGTTTGTTTCTTGTAAGGTGAGCTAGCGTTTGTTTCCCAGTCCTAAATGGATTTGAATCACATGCAGTTTCTGGTCCTCAGAGCAATAGTTGTTTTCTGGTAAGAAGAGTCACTATTGTGCTCCCATTGTCATACAAAAAGCAAAGAGTACTGTCGTCTGTTCCCAGCATGTACAGTGTATTGGACTGAAGAGGATCTACTGTTCTTGTCAGTTTCCTAAGCAGAATTGAACTAGATATGGCCGTGTGTGTAGGAAGCACAGTTCTTTTGTTCTGAGCAAGCTCACTGTTCTGGCATATATGGGAAACAAAATAGAGTAGAGGAGTGCTCTTTTCACAAAAGCAGAGTGTGTTTCTTGTAAGGAGAGCTAGGGTTTGTTTCCCAGTCAGAAATGGAGTTGAATCCCATGCGGTTTCTGTTCCTACGAGCAAGAGGTGTTTTCTGGTAAGGAAAGTCACTATTGCGCTCCCATTGCAATACGCAGTGCAAATAGCACTCGCGTCTGCTTCCAGCAAGTACAGTGTATTGGACTGAAGAGGATCTACTGTCCTTGTCAGTTTCCTTAGCAGAGTTGAACTAGCTATGGCCCGTTTGTGTAGGAAACACAGTTCTTTTGTTCTGAGAAAGCTCACTCTTCTGGCCCTATAAGAAACACATTAGAGTAGAAAACTGCTCTTTTCTCAAAAGCAGAGTGAGTTTCTGGTAAGTCGAGATAGCGTTTGATTCCCAGTCCTAAATGGATTTGAATCACATGCAGTTTCTGGTCCTACGAGCAGGAGTTGTTTTCTGGTAAGGAAAGTCACCATTGCGCTCCCATTGCCGTACTCAGTGCGATTAGCACTCGCGTCTGTTCCCAGCAAGGACAGTGTATTGGACTGAAGTGGAGCTACTGTTCTTGTCAGTTTCCTAAGCAGTGTTGAACTAGACATGGCCCCTGTGTGTAGGAAGCACAGTTCTTTTGTTCTGAGCAAGCTCACTGTTCGGAACCAATAGGAAACACAGTAGAGTAGAAGAGTGCTCTTTCTCAAAAGCAGAGTGTGTTTTTTGTAAGGGAGCTAGTGTTTGTTTCCCAGTCAGAAATGGATTTGAATCCCATGCAGTTTCTGGTCCTACGAGCAAGAGTTATTTTCTGGTAAGGAAAGTCACTATTGAGTTCCCATTGCCTTACACAGTGCAAACAGCACTCGCTTCTGTTCCCGAGCAAGTACAGTGTATTGGACTGAAGAGGAGCTACTGTTCTTGTCAGTTTCCTAAGCAGAGTTGAATTAGATATGTCCCGTGTGTGTAGGAAGCACAGTTCTTTGTTCTAAGCAAGCTCCCTGTTCAGACCCCATAGGAAACACAGTAGAGTAGAAGAGTGCTCTTTTCTCAAAAGCATAGTGTGTTTCTTGTAAGGAGAGCTAGTGTTTGTTTCCCAGTCAGAAATGGAGTTCAATCCCATGCAGTTTCTGGTCCTACAAGCAAGAGTTTTTTTCTGTTAAGAAGAGTCACTATTGCCCTCCCATTGCCATACACAGTGCAAATAGCACTCGTGTCTCTTCCCAGCAAGTACAGTGTATTGTTTTGAAGATGAGCTACTGTTCTCGTGAGTTTCCTAAGCAGAGTTGAACTAGATATGGCCCGTGTGTGTAGGAAGCACAGTTCTTTTGCTCTGAGCAAGCTCACTGTTCGGACGCCATAGGAAACAAAGTAAAGTAGAAGAGTGCTCTTTTCTCAAAAGCAGAGTGTGTTTCTTGTAAGGCGAGCTAGCGTTTATTTCCCAGTTCTTAATTGAGTTGAATCACATGCAGTTTTCGGTCCTATGAGCAAGAGTTTTTTTCTGGTAAGAAGACTCACTATTGAGCTCCCATTGCCATACACAGTGCAAATAGCACTGGCGTCTGTTCCCAGCAAGTACAGTGTATTGGACTGAAGAGGAGCTACTGTTCTTTTCAGTTTCCTAAGCAGAGTTGAACTAGATATGGCCTGTGTGTGTAGGAAGCACAGTTCTTTTGTCTGAGCAAGCTCACTGTTTGGACCCCATAGGAAACACAGTAGAGTAGGAGAGTGCTCTTTTCTCAAAAGCAGAGTGAGTTTCTTGTAAGGCGAGCTAGCGTTTGTTTCCCAGTCAGAAATGGAGTTGAATCCCATTGAGTTTCTGGTCCTATGAGCAAGATTTGTTTTCTGGTAAGAAGAGTCACTCTTGTGCTCCCATTGTCATACACAGGGCAAATAGTACTGGCCTCTGTTCCAAGCAAGTAAAGTGTATTGTACTGAACAGGATCTACTGTTCTTGTCAGTTTCCTAAGCAGAGTTGAATTAGATATAGCCCGTGTGTTTAGGAAGCACTGTTCTTTTTTTCTGAGCAAGCTCACTGTTCTGGCCTGTAGGAAACACATTAGAGTAGAAGAGTGCTCTTTTCTCAAAACCAGAGTGTGTTTCTTGTAAGGCGAGCTAGCGTTTGTTTCCCAGTCCTAAATGGAGTTGAATCACATGCAGTTTATGGTCCTACGAGCAAGAGTTGTTTTCTGGTAAGAAGAGACACTATTGCGCTCCCATTGTCATACACAGGGCAAATAGCACTGGCGTCTGTTCCCAGCATGTACAGTGTATTGGACTGAAGAGGATCTATTGTTCTCGTCAGTTTCCTAAGCAGAATTGAACTAGATATGGCCGTGTGTGTAGGAAGCACAGTTCTTTTGTTCTGAGCATGCTCACTGTTGTGGCCCTATAGGAAACACATTAGAGTAGAAGAGTGCTCTTTTCTCACAATCAGAGTGTGTCTCTTGTAAGGTGAGCTAGCGTTTGTTTCCCAGTCCTAAATGGAGTTGAATCACATGCAATTTCTGGTCCTACGAGCAAGAGTTGTTTTCTGGTAAGGAAAGTCACTATTGCGCTCCCATTCACATACACTGTGCAAATAGCACTCGCGTCTGTTCCAAGCAAGTAAGGTGTATTGGACTGAAGAGGAGCTACTGTTCTTGTCAGTTTCCTAAGCAGAGTTGAACTAGATATGGCCGTGTGTTTAGGAAGCACAGTTCTTTTGTTCTGAGCAAGCTCACTGTTCTGGCCTTATAGGAAACACATTAGAGTAAATTACTGCTCTTTTCTCAAAAGCAGAGTGTGTTACTTGTAAGGCGAGCTAGCGTTTGTTTCCCAGTCCTAAATGGAGTTGAATCACATGCAGTTTTTGTTCCTACAAGAAAGAGTTGTTTTCTGGTAAGGAAAGTCAATATTGCGCTCCCTTTGCAATGCACAGTGCAAATAGTCCTCGCGTCTGTTCCCAGCAAGTACAGTGTATTGGACTGAAGAGGAGCTACTGTTCTTGTCAGTTTCCTAAGAAGAGTTGAACTAGATATGGCCCGTGTATGTAGGAAGCACAGTTCTTTTGTTCTGAGCAAGCTCACTGTTCGGATTCCATAGGAAACAGTGTAGAGTAGAAGAGTGCTCTTTTCTCAAAAGCAGAGTCTGTTTCTTGTAAGCCGAGCTAGTGTTTGTTTCCCAGTCAGAAATGGAGTTGAATCACATGCAGTTTCTGGTCCTACGAGCAAGAGTTATTTTTTGGTAAGGAATCACTATTGCGCTCCCATTGCCATACACAGTGCAAATAGCACTCGTGTCTGTTCCCAGCAAGTACAGTGTATTGGACTGAAGAGGATCTACTGTTCTTGTCAGTTTCCTAAGCAGAGTTGAACTAGATACGGCCAGTGTGTGTAGGAAGCACAGTTCTTTTATTTTGAGCAAGCTCACTGTTCTGGTCCCATAGGAAAAACAGAAGAGTAGAAGAGTGCTCTTTTCTCAAAAGCAGAGTGTGTTTCTTCTAAGGCGAGCTAGCGTTTGTTTCCCAGTCTTAAATGGAGTTGAATCCCATGCAGTTTCTGGTCCTACAATCAAGAGTTGTTTTCTGGTAAGAAGAGTCACTATTGCGCTCCCATTGTCATACACAGTGCAAATAGCACTGGCGTCTGTTCCCAGCTTGTACTGTGTATTGGACTGAAGAGGATCTACTGTTCTTGTCAGTTTCCTAAGCAGAATTGATCTAGATATGGCCGTGTGTGTAGGAAGCACAGTTCTTTTGTTCTGAGCAAGCTCTCTGTTCTGGCAATATAGGAAACAAAGTAGAGTAGAAGAGTGCTCTTTTCTCAAAAGCAGAGTCTGTTTCTTGTAAGGCGAGCTAGCGTTTATTTCCCAGTTCTAATTGGAGTTGAAGCACATGCAGTTTTCGGTCCTACGAGCAAGAGTTGTGTTCTGGTAAGGAAAGTCACTATTGAGTTCCCATTAACATACACAGTGCAAATATCACTCGCGTCTGTTCCCAGCAAGTACAGTGTATTGGACTGAAGAGGAACTACTGTTCTTGTCAGATTCCTAAGCAGAGTTGAATTAGATATGGCCCGTGTGTGTAGGAAGCACAGTTCTTTTGTTCTGAGCAAGCTCACTGTTCGGACCACATAGGAGACACAGTAGAGTAGAAGAGTGCTCTTTTCTCAAAAGCAGAGTGTGTTTCTTGTAAGGCGAGCTAGCATTTGTTTCCCAGTCAGAAATGGAGTTGAATCCCATGCAGTTTCTGGTCCTACGAGCAAGAGTTGTTTTCTGGTAAGGAAAGTAACTATTGCGCTTCCATTGCCATACACAGTGCAAATAGCACACGCGTCTGTTCCCAGAAAGTACAGTGTATTGGACTGAAGAGGAGCTACTGATCTTGTCAGTTTCCTAAGCAGAGTTGAACTAGATATGGCCCGTGTGTGTAGGAAGCACAGTTCTTTTGTTCTGAACAAGCTCACTTTTCAGAAAACTTAGGAAACACAGTACAGTAGAAGAGTGCTCTTTTCTCAAAAGCAGAGTGTGTTTCTTGTAAGGCGAGCTATCATTTGTTTCCCAGTCCTAAAAGGAGTTGAAACACATGCAGTTTTTGGTCCTACGAGCATGAGTTTTTTTTTTGGTAAGGAAAGTCACTATTGCGTTCCCTTTGCCATACACAGTGCAAATAGCACTCGGGTCTATTCACAGCAAGTACAGTGTATTGGACTGAAGAGGAGCTACTGTTCTTGTCAGTTTCCTATGCAGAATTGAACTAGATATGGCCGTGTGTGTAGGAAGCACAGTTTTTCTGTTCTGAGCAAGCTCACTGTTCAGACCCCATAGGAAAAACAGTAGAGTAGAAGTGTGCTTTTTTCTCAAAAGCAGAGTGTGTTTCTTGTAAGGCGAGCTAGCGTTTATTTTCCAGTTCTAAATGGAGTTGAATCACATGCAGTTTTTTGTCCATGAGCAAGAGTTGTTTTCTGGTAAGGAAAGTCACTATTGTGCTCCCATTGCCATACACAGTGCAAATAGCACTCGCGTCTGTTCACAGCAAGTACAGTGTATTGGACTGAAGAGGAGCTACTGATCTTGTCAGTTTCCTAAGCAGAGTTGAACTAGATATGGCCCGTGTATGTAGGAAGCACAGTTCCTTTGTTCTGAGCAAGCTCACTGTTCACACCCCATAAAAAAAAAAGTGGAGTAGAAGAGTTCTCTTTTCTCAAAAGCAGAGTGTGTTTCTTGTAAGGCGAGCTAGCGTTTGTTTCCCAGTCCTAAAAGGAGTTGAATCACATGCAGTTTTTGGTCCTACGAGCAAGAATTGTTTTCTGGTAAGAAGAGTCACTAATGCACTCCCATTGTCATACACAGGGCAAACAGCACACGCGTCTGTTCCCAGCAAGTACAGTGTATTGGACTGTACAGGAGCTACTGTTCTTGTCAGTTTCCTAAGCAGAGTTGAACTAGATATGGCCCGTGTGTAGGAAGCACAGTTCTTTTGTTCTGAGCAAGCTCACTGTTCGGACCCCATAGGAAACACAGTAGAGTAGAAGAGTACTCTTTTTCTCAAAAGCAGAGTGTGTTTCTTGTAAGGCGAGCTAGCATTTGTTTCCCAGTCCTAAATTTAGTTGAATCACATGCAGTTTTTGGTTTACGAGCAACAGTTGTTTTCTGGTAAGGAAAGTCACTATTGCGCTCCCATTGCCATACACAGTGCAAATAGCACTCACGTCTGTTCACAGCAAGTACAGTGTATTGGACTGAACAGGAGCTACTGTCCTTGTCAGTTTGCTAAGCAGAGTTGAGCTATATATGGCCCTTGTGTGTAGGAAGCACAGTTCTTTTGTTCTCAGCAAGCTCACTGTTTGGTTCCCTTTGGAAACACAGTAGAATAGAAGAGTGCTCCTTTCTCAAAAGGACAGTGTGTTTCTTGTAAGGGGAGCTAGTGTTTGTTTCCCAGTCCTAAATGGAGTTGATTCACATGCAGTTTCTTGTCCTACGAGCAAGAGTTGTTTTCTGAAAAAAGAGTCACTGTTGCGCTCCCATTGTCATACACAGGGCAAATAACACTAGCGTCTGTTCCCAGGTTGTACTGTGTATTGAACTGAAGTGGATCTACTGTTCTTGTCAGTTTCCTAATCAGAATTGAACTAGATATGGCCCGAGTGTGTAGGAAGTACAGTTCTTTTATTCTGAGCAGGCTCACTGTTCTAGACCTATAGAAAACACAGTAGAGTAGAAGAGTGTCTTTTCTCAAAAACAGAGTGTGTTTCTTGTAAGGGGAGCTAGCGATTGTTTCCCAGTCCTAAGTGGTGTTGAATCACATGCAGTTTCTGGTCCTACGAGCAAGAGTTGTTTTCTGGTAAGAAGAGTCACTATTGTGCTCCCATTGTCATGCACAGGACAAATAGTACTCGCGTCTGTTCCCAGCATGTAAAGTGTATTGGACTGAAGAGAATCTACTGTTCTTGTCAGGTTCCTCAGCAGAATTGAAATAGATATGGCCGTGTGTGTAGGAAGCACAGTTCTTTTGTTCTGAGCAAGCTGACTGTTCGGACCCCATAGGAAACAAAGTAGAGTAGAAGAGTGCTCATTCTCAAAAGCAGAGTGTGTTTCTTGTAAGGCGAGCTAGCGTTTGTTTCCCAGTCCTAAATGGAGTTGAATCATATGCAGTTTCTTGTCTTACGAGCAAGAGTTGTTTTCTGGTAAGAAGAGTCACTATTGCGCTCCCATTGTCATACACAGGGCAAATAGCACTGGTGTCGGTTCCCAGCATGTACAGTGTATTGGACTGAAGAGGAGCTACTGTTCTTGTCAGTTGACTAAGCAGAATTTATCTAGATATGGCCGTGTGTGTAGGAAGCACAGTTCTTTTGTTCTGAGCAAGCTCTCTGTTCTGGCAATATAGGAAACAAAGTAGAGTAGAAGAGTGCTCTTTTCTCAAAAGCAGAGTCTGTTTCTTGTAAGGCGAGCTAGCGTTTATTTCCCAGTTCTAATTGGAGTTGAAGCACATGCAGTTTTCGGTCCTACGAGCAAGAGTTGTGTTCTGGTAAGGAAAGTCACTATTGAGTTCCCATTAACATACACAGTGCAAATATCACTCGCGTCTGTTCCCAGCAAGTACAGTGTATTGGACTGAAGAGGAACTACTGTTCTTGTCAGATTCCTAAGCAGAGTTGAATTAGATATGGCCCGTGTGTGTAGGAAGCACAGTTCTTTTGTTCTGAGCAAGCTCACTGTTCGGACCACATAGGAGACACAGTAGAGTAGAAGAGTGCTCTTTTCTCAAAAGCAGAGTATGTTTCTTGTAAGGCGAGCTAGCATTTGTTTCCCAGTCAGAAATGGAGTTGAATCCCATGCAGTTTCTGGTCCTACGAGCAAGAGTTGTTTTCTGGTAAGGAAAGTAACTATTGCGCTTCCATTGCCATACACAGTGCAAATAGCACACGCGTCTGTTCCCAGAAAGTACAGTGTATTGGACTGAAGAGGAGCTACTGATCTTGTCAGTTTCCTAAGCAGAGTTGAACTAGATATGGCCCGTGTGTGTAGGAAGCACAGTTCTTTTGTTCTGAACAAGCTCACTTTTCAGAAAACTTAGGAAACACAGTACAGTAGAAGAGTGCTCTTTTCTCAAAAGCAGAGTGTGTTTCTTGTAAGGCGAGCTATCATTTGTTTCCCAGTCCTAAAAGGAGTTGAAACACATGCAGTTTTTGGTCCTACGAGCATGAGTTTTTTTTTGGTAAGGAAAGTCACTATTGCGTTCCCTTTGCCATACACAGTGCAAATAGCACTCGGGTCTATTCACAGCAAGTACAGTGTATTGGACTGAAGAGGAGCTACTGTTCTTGTCAGTTTCCTATGCAGAATTGAACTAGATATGGCCGTGTGTGTAGGAAGCACAGTTTTTCTGTTCTGAGCAAGCTCACTGTTCAGACCCCATAGGAAAAACAGTAGAGTAGAAGTGTGCTTTTTTCTCAAAAGCAGAGTGTGTTTCTTGTAAGGCGAGCTAGCGTTTATTTTCCAGTTCTAAATGGAGTTGAATCACATGCAGTTTTTTGTCCATGAGCAAGAGTTGTTTTCTGGTAAGGAAAGTCACTATTGTGCTCCCATTGCCATACACAGTGCAAATAGCACTCGCGTCTGTTCACAGCAAGTACAGTGTATTGGACTGAAGAGGAGCTACTGATCTTGTCAGTTTCCTAAGCAGAGTTGAACTAGATATGGCCCGTGTATGTAGGAAGCACAGTTCCTTTGTTCTGAGCAAGCTCACTGTTCACACCCCATAAAAAAAAAAGTGGAGTAGAAGAGTTCTCTTTTCTCAAAAGCAGAGTGTGTTTCTTGTAAGGCGAGCTAGCGTTTGTTTCCCAGTCCTAAAAGGAGTTGAATCACATGCAGTTTTTGGTCCTACGAGCAAGAATTGTTTTCTGGTAAGAAGAGTCACTAATGCACTCCCATTGTCATACACAGGGCAAACAGCACACGCGTCTGTTCCCAGCAAGTACAGTGTATTGGACTGTACAGGAGCTACTGTTCTTGTCAGTTTCCTAAGCAGAGTTGAACTAGATATGGCCCGTGTGTAGGAAGCACAGTTCTTTTGTTCTGAGCAAGCTCACTGTTCGGACCCCATAGGAAACACAGTAGAGTAGAAGAGTACTCTTTTTCTCAAAAGCAGAGTGTGTTTCTTGTAAGGCGAGCTAGCATTTGTTTCCCAGTCCTAAATTTAGTTGAATCACATGCAGTTTTTGGTTTACGAGCAACAGTTGTTTTCTGGTAAGGAAAGTCACTATTGCGCTCCCATTGCCATACACAGTGCAAATAGCACTCACGTCTGTTCACAGCAAGTACAGTGTATTGGACTGAACAGGAGCTACTGTCCTTGTCAGTTTGCTAAGCAGAGTTGAGCTATATATGGCCCTTGTGTGTAGGAAGCACAGTTCTTTTGTTCTCAGCAAGCTCACTGTTTGGTTCCCTTTGGAAACACAGTAGAATAGAAGAGTGCTCCTTTCTCAAAAGGACAGTGTGTTTCTTGTAAGGGGAGCTAGTGTTTGTTTCCCAGTCCTAAATGGAGTTGATTCACATGCAGTTTCTTGTCCTACGAGCAAGAGTTGTTTTCTGAAAAAAGAGTCACTGTTGCGCTCCCATTGTCATACACAGGGCAAATAACACTAGCGTCTGTTCCCAGGTTGTACTGTGTATTGAACTGAAGTGGATCTACTGTTCTTGTCAGTTTCCTAATCAGAATTGAACTAGATATGGCCCGAGTGTGTAGGAAGTACAGTTCTTTTATTCTGAGCAGGCTCACTGTTCTAGACCTATAGGAAACACAGTAGAGTAGAAGAGTGTCTTTTCTCAAAAACAGAGTGTGTTTCTTGTAAGGGGAGCTAGCGATTGTTTCCCAGTCCTAAGTGGTGTTGAATCACATGCAGTTTCTGGTCCTACGAGCAAGAGTTGTTTTCTGGTAAGAAGAGTCACTATTGTGCTCACATTGTCATGCACAGGACAAATAGTACTCGCGTCTGTTCCCAGCATGTAAAGTGTATTGGACTGAAGAGAATCTACTGTTCTTGTCAGGTTCCTCAGCAGAATTGAAATAGATATGGCCGTGTGTGTAGGAAGCACAGTTCTTTTGTTCTGAGCAAGCTGACTGTTCGGACCCCATAGGAAACAAAGTAGAGTAGAAGAGTGCTCATTCTCAAAAGCAGAGTGTGTTTCTTGTAAGGCGAGCTAGCGTTTGTTTCCCAGTCCTAAATGGAGTTGAATAATATGCAGTTTCTTGTCTTACGAGCAAGAGTTGTTTTCTGGTAAGAAGAGTCACTATTGCGCTCCCATTGTCATACACAGGGCAAATAGCACTGGTGTCGGTTCCCAGCATGTACAGTGTATTGGACTGAAGAGGAGCTACTGTTCTTGTCAGTTGACTAAGCAGAATTTATCTAGATATGGCCGTGTGTGTAGGAAGCACAGTTCCTTTGTTCTGAGCAAGCTCACTGTTCTGGCCATATAGGAAACACAGTAGAGTAGATGAGTGCTCTTTTCTCAAAATCAGAGTCTGTTTCTTGTAAGGCAAGCCAGCGTTTATTTCCCAGTTCTCAATGGAGTTGAATCACATGCAGTTTTTTGTTTACGAGCAACAATTGTTTTCTGGTAAGGAAAGTCACTATTGCGCTCCCATTCCCATACACTGTGCAAATAGCACTCGCGTCTGTTCCAAGCAAGTAAGGTGTATTGGACTGAAGAGGAGCTACTGTTCTTGTCAGTTTCCTATGCAGAATTGAACTAGATATAGCCGTGTGTGTAGGAAGCACAGTTTTTCTGTTCTGAGCAAGCTCACTGTTCAGACCCCATAGGAAAAACAGTAGAGTAGAAGTGTGCTTTTTTCTCAAAAGCAGAGTGTGTTTCTTGTAAGGCGAGCTAGCGTTTATTTTCCAGTTCTAAATGGAGTTGAATCACATGCAGTTTTTTGTCCTATGAGCAAGAGTTGTTTTCTGGTAAGGAAAGTCACTATTGTGCTCCCATTGCCATACACAGTGCAAATAGCACTCGCGTCTGTTCACAGCAAGTACAGTGTATTGGACTGAAGAGGAGCTCTTTTCTTGTCAGTTTCCTAAGCAGAGTTGAACTAGATATGGCCCGTGTGTGTAGGAAGCACAGTTCTTTTCTTCTGAGCAAGCTCACTGTTCGGACCCCATAGGAAACACAGTAGAGTAGAAGAGTGCTCTTTTCTCAAAAGCAGAGTGTGTTTCTTGTAAGTCGAGCTAGCGTTTGTTTCCCAGTCCTAAATGGAGTTGAATAACATGCAGTTTTTGGTTTACAAGCAAGAGTTGTTTTCTGGTAAGGAAAGTCACTATTGTGCTCCCATTGCCATACACAGTGAAAATAGCACTCATGTCTGTTCCCAGCAATTACAGTGTATTGGACTGAAGAGGAGCTACTGATCTTGTCAGTTTCCTAAGCAGAGTTGAACTAGATATGGCCCGTGTATGTAGGAAGCACAGTTCTTTTGTTCTGAGCAAGCTCACTGTTCACACCCCATAAAAAAAAAAGTGGAGTAGAAGAGTTCTCTTTTCTCAAAAGCAGAGTGTGTTTCTTGTAAGGCGAGCTAGCGTTTGTTTCCCAGTCCTAAAAGGAGTTGAATCACATGCAGTTTTTGGTCCTACGATCAAGAATTGTTTTCTGGTAAGAAGAGTCACTATTGCACTCCCATTGTCATACACAGGGCAAATAGCACACGCGTCTGTTCCAAGCAAGTACAGTGTATTGGACTGAACAGGAGCTACTGTTCTTGTCAGTTTCCTAAGCAGAGTTGAACTAGATATGGCCCGAGTGTGTAGGAAGTACAGTTCTTTTATTCTGAGCAGGCTCACTGTTCTAGACCTATAGGAAACACAGTAGAGTAGAAGAGTGTCTTTTCTCAAAAGCAGAGTGTGTTTCTTGTAAGGGGAGCTAGCGATTCTTTCCCAGTCTTAAGTGGTGTTGAATCACATGCAGTTTCTGGTCCTACGAGCAAGAGTTGTTTTCTGGTAAGAAGAGTCACTATTGTGCTCCCATTGTCATGCACAGAACAAATAGTACTCGCGTCTGTTCCCAGCCTGTAAAGTGTATTGGACTGAAGAGAATCTACTGTTCTTGTCAGGTTCCTAAGCAGAATTGAAATAGATATGGCCGTGTGTGTAGGAAGCACAGTTCTTTTGTTCTGAGCAAGCTGACTGTTCGGACCCCATAGGAAACACAGTAGAGTAGAAGAGTGCTCATTCTCAAAAGCAGAGTGTGTTTCTTGTAAGGCGAGCTAGCGTTTGTTACCCAGTCCTAAATGGAGTTGAATCATATGCAGTTTCTTGTCTTACGAGCAAGAGTTGTTTTCTGGTAAGAAGAGTCACTATTGCGCTCCCATTGTCATACACAGGGCAAATAGCACTGGTGTCGGTTCCCAGCATGTACAGTGTATTGGACTGAAGAGGAGCTACTGTTCTTGTCAGTTGACTAAGCAGAATTTATCTAGATATGGCCGTGTGTGTAGGAAGCACAGTTCCTTTGTTCTGAGCAAGCTCACTGTTCTGGCCATATAGGAAACACAGTAGAGTAGATGAGTGCTCTTTTCTCAAAATCAGAGTCTGTTTCTTGTAAGGCAAGCCAGCGTTTATTTCCCAGTTCTCAATGGAGTTGAATCACATGCAGTTTTTGGTTTACGAGCAACAATTGTTTTCTGGTAAGGAAAGTCACTATTGCACTCCCATTGCCATACACAGTGCAAATAGCACTGGCGTCTGTTCCCAGCAAGTACAGTGTATTGGACTGAAGAGGAGCTACTGTTCTTGTCAGTTTCCTAAGCAGAGTTGAACTAGATGTGCCCCTGGTTTGTAGGAAGCACAGTTCTTTTGTTCTGAGCAAGCTCACTGTTCAGATCCCATAGGAAACACAGTAGAGTAGAAGAGTGCTCTTTTCTCAAAGGTAGAGTGTGTTTCTTGTAAGGCGAGCTAGCGTATGTTTCCCAGTCCTAAAGGGAGTTGAATCCCATTGAGTTTCTGGTCCTATGAGCAAGATTTGTTTTCTGGTAAGAAGATTCACTCTTGCGCTCCCATTGTCATACACAGGGCAAATAGCACTGGCGTCTGTTCCCAGCAAGTACAGTGTATTGGACTGAAGAGGATCTACTGTTCTTGTCAGTTTCCTAAGCAGAGTTGAACTAGATATAGCCCGTGTGTGTAGGAAGCACTGTTCTTTTTTTCTGAGCAAGCTCACTGTTCTGGCCTGTAGGAAACACATTAGAGTAGAAGAGTGCTCTTCTCTCAAAAGCAGTGTGTGTTTTTTGTAAGGCCAGCTAGCGTTTGTTTCCCAGTCCTAAATGGAGTTGAATCACATGCAGTTTCTAGTCCTACGAGCAAGAGTTGTTTTCTGGTAAGAAGAGTCACTATTGCGCTCCCATTGTCATACACAGGGCAAATAGCACTGGCGTCTGTTCCCAGCATGTACAGTGTATTGGACTGAAGAGGATCTATTGTTCTCGTCAGTTTCCTAAGCAGAATTGAACTAGATATGGCCGTGTGTGTAGGAAGCACAGTTCTTTTGTTCTGAGCATGCTCACTGTTGTGGCCCTATAGGAAACACATTAGAGTAGAAGAGTGCTCTTTTCTCACAATCAGAGTGTGTTTCTTGTAAGGTGAGCTAGCGTTTGTTTCCCAGTCCTAAATGGAGTTGAATCACATGCAATTTCTGGTCCTACGAGCAAGAGTTGTTTTCTGGTAAGGAAAGTCACTATTGCGCTCCCTTTCCCATACACTGTGCAAATAGCATTCACGTCTGTTCCAAGCAAGTAAGGTGTATTGGACTGAAGAGGAGCTACTGTTCTTGTCAGTTTCCTAAGCAGAGTTGAACTAGATATGGCCGTGTGTTTAGGAAGCACAGTTCTTTTGTTCTGAGCAAGCTCACTGTTCTGGCCCTATAGGAAACACATTAGAGTAAATTACAGCTCTTTTCTCAAAAGCAGAGTGTGTTACTTGTAAGGCGAGCTAGCCTTTGTTTCCCAGTCCTAAATGGAGTTGAATCACATGCAGTTTTTGTTCCTACAAGAAAGAGTTGTTTTCTGGTAAGGAAAGTCACTATTGCGCTCCCTTTGCAATACACAGTGCAAATAGCCCTCACGTCTGTTCCCAGCAAGTACAGTGTATTGGACTGAAGAGGAGCTACTGTTCTTGTCAGTTTCCTAAGAAGAGTTGAACTAGATATGGCCCGTGTATGTAGGAAGCACAGTTCTTTTGTTCTGTGCAAGCTCACTGTTCGGATTCCATAGGAAACAGTGTAAAGTAGAAGAGTGCTCTTTTCTCAAAAGCAGAGTCTGTTTCTTTTAAGCCGAGCTAGTGTTTGTTTCCCAGTAAGAAATGGAGTTGAATCACATGCAGTTTCTGGTCCTACGAGCAAGAGTTGTTTTCTGGTAAGGAATCACTATTGCGCTCCCATTGCCATACACAGTGCAAATAGCACTCGCGTCTGTTCCCAGCAAGTACAGTGTATTGGACTGAAGAGGAGCTACTGTTCTTGTCATTTTCCTAAGCAGAGTTGAACTAGATACGGCCAGTGTGTGTAGGAAGCACAGTTCTTTTGTTTTGAGCAAGCTCACTGTTCTGGTCCCATAGGAAAAACAGAAGAGTAGAAGAGTGCTCTTTTCTCAAAAGCAGAGTGTGTTTCTTCTATGGCGAGCTAGCGTTTTTTCCCAGTCTTAAATGGAGTGAATCCCATGCAGTTTCTGGTCCTACAATCAAGAGTTGTTTTCTGGTAAGAAGAGACACTATTGCGCTCCCATTGTCATACACAGTGCAAATAGCACTGGCGTCTGTTCCCAGCTTGTACTGTGTATTGGACTGAAGAAGATCTACTGTTCTTGTCAGTTTCCTAAGCAGAATTGATCTAGATATGGCCGTGTGTGTAGGAAGCACAGTTCTTTTGTTCTGAGCAAGCTCACTGTTCGGATCCCATAGGAGACTCAGTAGAGTAGAAGAGTACTCTTTTCTCAAAAGCAGTGTCTGTTACTTGTAAGGCGAGCTAGTGTTTATTTCCCAGTTCTAAATGGAATTGAAGCACATGGAGTTTTCGGTCCTACGAGCAAGAGTTGTGTTCTGGTAAGGAAAGTCACTATTGAGTTCCCATTACCATACACAGTGCAAATATCAATCACGTCTGTTCCAAGCAAGTACAGTGTATTGGACTGAAGAGGAGCTACTGTTCTTGTCAGTTTCCTATTCAGAGTTGAATTAGATATGGCCCGTGTGTGTAGGAAGCACAGTTCTTTTGTTCTGAGCAAGCTCATTGTTCAGACCCCATAGGAGACACAGTAGAGTAGAAGAGTGCCCTTTTCTCAAAAGCAGAGTGTGTTTCTTGTAAGGAGAGCTAGTGTTTGCTTCCCAGTCAGAAATGGATTTGAATCCCATGCAGTTTCTGGTCCTACGAGCAAGAGTTGTTTTCTGGTAAGGAAAGTAACTATTGTGCTTCCATTGCCATACACAGTGCAAATAGCACACGCGTCTGTTCCCATCAAGTACAGTGTATTGGACTGAAGAGGAGCTACTGATCTTGTCACTTTCCTAAGCAGAGTTGAACTAGATATGGCCCGTGTGTGTAGGAAGCACAGTTCTTTTGTTCTGAACAACCTCACTGTCCGGAAAACTTAGGAAACAGAGTCCAGTAAAAGAGTGCTCTTTTCTCAAAAGCAGAGTGTGTTTCTTGTAAGGCGAGCTAGCATTTGTTTCCCAGTCCTAAAAGGAGTTGAGACACATGCAGTTTTTGGTCCTACGAGCATGAGTTTTTTTTGGTAAGGAAAGTCACTATTGCGTTCCCTTTGCCATACACAGTGCAAATAGCACTCACGTCTATTCACAGCAAGTACAGTGTATTGGACTGAAGAGGAGCTACTGTTCTTGTCAGTTTCCTAAGCAGAATTGAACTAGATATGGCCGTGTGTGTAGGAAGCACAGTTCTTCTGTTCTGAGCAAGCTCACTGTTCAGACCCCATAGGAAAAAAAGTAGAGTAGAAGAGTGCTTTTTTCTCAAAAGCAGAGTGTGTTTCTTGTAAGGCGAGCTAGCGTTTGTTTCCCAGTCGTAAAAGGAGTTGAATCACATGCAGTTTTTGGTCATACGAGCAAGAGTTGTTTTCTGGTAAGAAGAGTCACTATTGTGCTCCCATTGTCATGCACAGGGCAAATAGCACTCGCGTCTGTTCCCAGCATGTAAAGTGTATTGGACTGAAAAGAATCTACTGTTCTTGTCAGGTTCCTAAGCAGAATTGATATAGATATGGCCGTGTGTGTAGGAAGCACACTTCTTTTGTTCTGAGCAAGCTCACTCTTCTGGCCATATAGGAAACACAGTAGAGTAGAAGAGTGCTCTTTTCTCAAAAGCAGAGTCTGTTTCTTGTAAGGCGAACTAGCATTTATTTCCCAGTTCTAAATGGAGTTGAATCACATGCAGTTTTCGGTCCTACAAGCAAGAGTTGTGTTCTGGTAAGGAAAGTCACTATTGAGTTTCCATTACCATACACAGTGCAAATAGCACTCGCGTCTGTTACCAGCAAGTACAGTGTATTGGACTGAAGAGGAGCTACTGTTCTTGTCAGTTTCCTAAGCAGAGTTGAATTAGATATGGCCCGTGTGTGTAGGAAGCACAGTTCTTTTGTTCTGAGCAAGCTCACTGTTCAGACCCCATAGGAAACACGGTAGAGTAGAACAGTGCTCTTTACTCAAAAGCAGAGTGTGTTTCTTGTAAGGAGAGCTAGTGTTTGTTTCCCAGTCAGAAATGGAGTTGAATCCCATGCAGTTTCTGGTCCTATGAGCAAGAGTTGTTTTCTGGTAAGAAGAGTCACTATTGCACTCCCATTGTCATACACAGGGCAAATAGCACACGCTTCTGTTCCCAGCAAGTACAGTGTATTGGCCTGAAGCGGAGCTACTGTTCTTGTCAGTTTCCTAAGCAGAGTTGAACTAGATATGGCCCGTGTGTGTAGGAAGCACAGTTCTTTTGTTCTGAGCAAGCTCACTGTTCGGACCCCATTGGAAACACAGTAGAGTAGAAGAGTGCTCTTTTCTCAAAAGCAGAGTGTGTTTCTTGTAAGGCGAGCTAGTGTTTGTTTCCCAGCCAGAAATGGAGTTGAATCCCATGCAGTTTCTGGTCCTACGAGCAAGAGTTGTTTTCTGGTAAGGAAAGTCACTATTGCACTTCCATTGCCATACACAGTGCAAATAGCACACGCGTCTGTTCCCAGCAAGTACAGTGTATTGGACTGAAGAGGAGCTACTGTTCTTGTCAGGTTCCTAAGCAGAGTTGAACTAGATATGGCCCGTGTGTGTAGGAAGCCTAGTTCTTTTGTTCTGAAGAAGCTCACTGTTCGGAAAACTTAGGAAACACAGTAGAGTAGAAGAGTGCTCTTTTCTCAAAAGCAGAGTGTGTTTCTTGTAAGGCGAGCTAGCATTTGTTTCCCAGTCCTAAATGGAGTTGATTCACATGCAGTTTCTTGTCCTACGAGTAAGAGTTGTTTTCTGAAAAAAAGAGTCACTATTGCACTCCCATTGTCATACACATGGCAAATAACACTAGCGTCTGTTCCCAGCTTGTACTGTGTATTGGACTGAAGAGGATCTACTGTTCTTGTCAGTTTCCTAATCAGAATTGAACTAGATATGGCCCGAGTGTGTAGGGAGTACAGTTCTTTTATTCTGAGCAGGCTCACTGTTCTAGACCTATAGGAAACACAGTAGAGTAGAAGAGTGTCTTTTCTCAAAAGCAGAGTGTGTTTCTTGTAAGGGGAGCTAGCGATTGTTTCCCAGTCCTAAGTGGTGTTGAATCACATGCAGTTTCTGGTCCTACGAGCAAGAGTTGTTTTCTGGTAAGAAGAGTCACTATTGCGCTTCCATTGTCATGCACAGGGCAAATAGTACTCGCGTCTGTTCCCAGCATGTAAAGTGTATTGGACTGGAGAGAATCTACTGTTCTTGTCAGGTTCCTAAGCAGAATTGAACTATATATGGCCGTGTGTAGGAAGCACAGTTCTTTTGTTCTGAGCAAGCTGACTGTTCGGACCCCATAGGAAACAAAGTAGAGTAGAAGAGTGCTCATTCTCAAAAGCAGAGTGTGTTTCTTGTAAGGCGAGCTAGCGTTTGTTTCCCAGTCCTAAATGGAGTTGAATCATATGCAGTTTCTTGTCTTATGAGCAAGAGTTGTTTTCTGGTAAGAAGAGTCACTATTGCGCTCCCATTGTCATACACA
The DNA here is from genome assembly GCF_949786415.1 of Peromyscus eremicus. Taxonomy (NCBI): domain Eukaryota; kingdom Metazoa; phylum Chordata; class Mammalia; order Rodentia; family Cricetidae; genus Peromyscus; species Peromyscus eremicus. The sequence continues at coordinate 184,056 of NW_026734878.1, read as the reverse complement.
GGGCAAATAGCACTGGTGTCTGTCCCCAGCATGTACAGTGTATTGGACTGAAGAGGAGCTACTGTTCTTGTCAGTTTCCTAAGCAGAATTTATCTAGATATGGCCGTGTGTGTAGGAAGCACAGTTCTTTTGTTCTGAGCAAGCTCACTGTTCTGGCCATATAGGAAACACAGTAGAGTAGAAGAGTGCTCTTTTCTCAAAAGCAGAGTCTGTTTCTTGTAAGGCAAGCTAGCGTTTATTTCCCAGTTCTAAATGGAGTTGAATCACATGCAGTTTTTGGTTTACGAGCAACAGTTGATTTCCGGTAATGAAAGTCACTATTGAGTTCCCATTACCATACACAGTGCAAATAGCACTCGCGTCTGTTCCCAGCAAGTACAGTGTATTGGACTGAAGAGGAGCTACTGTTCTTGTCAGTTTCCTAAGCAGAATTGAACTAGATATGGCCGTGTGTGTAGGAAGCACAGTTCTTTTGTTCTGAGCAAGCTCACTGTTCAGACCCCATATGAAACACAGTAGAGTAGAAGAGTGTCTTTTCTCAAAAGCAGAGTGTGTTTCTCGTAAGGCGAGCTAGCGATTGTTTCCCAGTCCTAAGTGGTGTTGAATCACATGCAGTTTCTGCTCGTATGAGCAAGAGTTTTTTTCTGGTAAGAAGAGTCACTATTGCGCTCCCATTGTCATGCACAGGGCAAATAGCACTCGCGTCTGTTCCCAGCATGTAAAGTATATTAGACTGAAGGGTATCTACTGTATTTGTCAGATTCCTAAGCAAAATTGAACTAGATATGGCCGTGTTTTTTGGAAGCACAGTTCTTTTGTTCTGAGCAAGCTCACTGTTCTGGCCATATAGGAAACACAGTAGAGTAGAAGAGTGCTCTTTTCTCAAAAGCAGTGTCTGTTACTTGTAAGGCGAGCTAGTGTTTATTTCCCAGTTCCAAATGGAGTTGAATCACATGCAGTTTTCGGTCGTACGAGCAAGAGTTGTGTTCTGGTAAGGAAAGGCACTATTGAGTTCCCATTACCTTACACAGTGCAAATAGCACTCGCGTCTGTTCCCAGCAAGTACAGTGTATTGGACTGAAGAAGAGCTACTGATCTTTTCAGTTTCCTAAGCAGAGTTGAATTAGATATGGCCCATGTGTGTAGGAAGCACAGTTCTTTTGTTCTGAGCAAGGTCACTGTTCGGACCCCATAGGAAACACAGTAGAGTAGAAGAGTGCTCTTTTGTCAAAAGCAGAGTGTGTTTCTTGTAAGGAGAGCTAGTGTTGGTTTCCCAGTCAGAAATGAATTTGAATCCCATGCATTTTCTGGTCCTACAAGCAAGAGTTTTTTTCTGGTAAGGAAAGTCACTATTGTGCTTCCATTGCCATACACAGTGCAAATAGCACACGCGTCTGTTCCCAGCAAGTACAGTGTATTGGACTGAAGAGGAGCTACTGTTCTTGTCAGTTTCCTAAGCAGAGTTGAACTAGATATGGCCCGTGTGTGTAGGAAGCACAGTTCTTTTGTTCTGAGCAAGCTCACTGTTCGAACCCCATAGGAAACACAGTAGAGTAGAAGAGTGCTCTTTTCTCAAAAGCAGAGTGTGTTTCTTGTAAGGAGAGCTAGTGTTTGTTTCCCAGTCAAAAATGGAGTTGAATCCAATCAGTTTCTGGTCCTACGAGCAAGAGTTGTTTTCTGGTAAGGAAAGTAACTATTGCGCTTCCATTGACATACACAGTGCAAATAGCACACGCGTCTGTTCCCAGAAAGTACAGTGTATTGGACTGAAGAGGAGCTACTGATCTTGTCAGTTTCCTAAGCAGAGTTGAACTAGATATGGCCCGTGTGTAGGAAGCACAGTTCTTTTGTTCTGAACAAGTCACTGTTCGGAAAACTTAGGAAACACAGTACTGTAGAAGAGTGCTCTTTTCTCAAAAGCAGAGTGTGTTTCTTGTAAGGCGAGCTAGCATTTGTTTCCCAGTCCTAAAAGGAGTAGAGACACATGCAGTATTTGGTCCTACGAGCATGAGTTTTTTTCTGGTAAGGAAAGTCACTATTGTGTTCCCTTTGCCATACACAGTGCAAATAGCACTCGCGTCTATTCACAGCAAGTACAGTGTATTGGACTGAAGAGGAGCTCTTTTCTTGTCAGTTTCCTAAGCAGAGTTGAATTAGATATGGCCCGTGTGTGTAGGAAGCACAGTTCTTTTGTTCTGAGCAAGCTCACTGTTCAGACACCCTAGGGAACACAGTAGAGTAGAAGAGTGCTCTTTTCTCAAAAGCAGAGTGTGTTTCTTGTAAGGAGAGCTAGTGTTTGTTTCCCAGTCAGAAATGGAGTTGAATCCCATGCAGTTTCTGGTCCTACGAGCAAGAGTTGTTTTCTGGTAACGAAAGTCACCATTGCGCTCCCATTGCCATAGACAGTGCAAATAGCACTCGCGTCTGTTCCCAGCAAGTACAGTGTATTGGACTGAAGAGGAGCTATTGATCTTGTCAGTTTCCTATGCAGAGTTGAACTAGTTATGGCCTGTGTGTGTAGGAAGCACAGTTCTTTTGTTCTGAGCAAGCTCACTGTTCGGACCCCATAGGAAAAAAAGTAGAGTAGAAGACTGCTCTTTTCCCAAAAGCAGAGTGTGTTTCTTGTAAGGCGAGCTAGCATTTGTTTCCCAGTCCTAAAAGGAGTTGAATCACATGATTGATGTTTTTGGTCCTACGAGCAAGAGTTGTTTTCTGATAAGAAGAGTCACTATTGTGCTCCCATTGTCATGCACAGGGCAAATAGCACTCGCGTGTGTTCCCAGCATGTAAAGTGTATTGGACTGAAAAGAATCTACTGTTCTTGTCAGGTTCCTAAGCAGAATTGATGTAGATATGGCCGTGTGTGTAGGAAGCACAGTTCTTTTGTTCTGAGCAAGCTCACTGTTCTGGCCACATAGGAAACACAGTAGAGTAGAAGAGTGCTCTTTTCTCAAAAGCAGAGTCTGTTTCCTGTAAGGCGATCTAGCGTTTCTTTCCCAGTCCTAAATGGAGTTGAATCACATGCAGTTTTCGGTCCTACAAGCAAGAGTTGTGTTCTGGTAAGGAAAGTCATAATTGAGTACCCATTACCATACACAGTGCAAATAGCACTCTCGTCTGTTCCCAGCAAGTACACTCTATTGGACTGAAGAGGATCTACTGTTCTTGTCAGTTTCCTAAGCAGAGTTGAATTAGATATGGCCCGTGTGTGTAGGAAGCACAGTTCTTTTGTTCTGAGCAAGCTCACTGTTCGGACCCCATAGGAAACACAGTAGAATAGAACAGTGCTCTTTACTCAAAAGCAGAGTGTGTTTCTTCTAAGGCGAGCTGGCGTTTGTTTCCCAGTCTTAAATGGAGTTGAATCCCATGCAGTTTCTGGTCCTACAAGCACGAGTTTTTTTCTGGTAAGAAGAGACACTATTGCGCTCCCATTGTCATACACAGGGCAAATAGCACTGGTGTCGGTTCCCAGCATGTACAGTGTATTGGACTGAAGAGGAGCTACTGTTCTTGTCAGTTGACTAAGCAGAATTTATCTAGATATGGCCGTGTGTGTAGGAAGCACAGTTCCTTTGTTCTGAGCAAGCTCACTGTTCTGGCCATATAGGAAACACAGTAGAGTAGATGAGTGCTCTTTTCTCAAAATCAGAGTCTGTTTCTTGTAAGGCAAGCCAGCGTTTATTTCCCAGTTCTCAATGGAGTTGAATCACATGCAGTTTTTTGTTTACGAGCAACAATTGTTTTCTGGTAAGGAAAGTCACTATTGTGCTCCCATTCCCATACACTGTGCAAATAGCACTCGCGTCTGTTCCAAGCAAGTAAGGTGTATTGGACTGAAGAGGAGCTACTGTTCTTGTCAGTTTCCTATGCAGAATTGAACTAGATATAGCCGTGTGTGTAGGAAGCACAGTTTTTCTGTTCTGAGCAGGCTCACTGTTCAGACCCCATAGGAAAAACAGTAGAGTAGAAGTGTGCTTTTTTCTCAAAAGCAGAGTGTGTTTCTTGTAAGGCGAGCTAGCGTTTATTTTCCAGTTCTAAATGGAGTTGAATCACATGCAGTTTTTTGTCCTACGAGCAAGAGTTGTTTTCTGGTAAGGAAAGTCACTATTGTGCTCCCATTGCCATACACAGTGCAAATAGCACTCGCGTCTGTTCACAGCAAGTACAGTGTATTGGACTGAAGAGGAGCTCTTTTCTTGTCAGTTTCCTAAGCAGAGTTGAACTAGATATGGCCCGTGTGTGTAGGAAGCACAGTTCTTTTCTTCTGAGCAAGCTCACTGTTCGGACCCCATAGGAAACACAGTAGAGTAGAAGAGTGCTCTTTTCTCAAAAGCAGAGTGTGTTTCTTGTAAGGCGAGCTAGCGTTTGTTTCCCAGTCCTAAATGGAGTTGAATAACATGCAGTTTTTGGTTTACAAGCAAGAGTTGTTTTCTGGTAAGGAAAGTCACTATTGCGCTCCCATTGCCATACACAGTGAAAATAGCACTCATGTCTGTTCCCAGCAATTACAGTGTATTGGACTGAAGAGGAGCTACTGATCTTGTCAGTTTCCTAAGCAGAGTTGAACTAGATATTGCCCGTGTATGTAGGAAGCACAGTTCTTTTGTTCTGAGCAAGCTCACTGTTCACACCCCATAAAAAAAAAAGTGGAGTAGAAGAGTTCTCTTTTCTCAAAAGCAGAGTGTGTTTCTTGTAAGGCGAGCTAGCGTTTGTTTCCCAGTCCTAAAAGGAGTTGAATCACATGCAGGTTTTGGTCCTACGAGCAAGAATTGTTTTCTGGTAAGAAGAGTCACTATTGCACTCCCATTGTCATACACAGGGCAAATAGCACACGCGTCTGTTCCAAGCAAGTACAGTGTATTGGACTGAACAGGAGCTACTGTTCTTGTCAGTTTCCTAAGCAGAGTTGAACTAGATATGGCCCGAGTGTGTAGGAAGTACAGTTCTTTTATTCTGAGCAGGCTCACTGTTCTAGACCTATAGGAAACACAGTAGAGTAGAAGAGTGTCTTTTCTCAAAAGCAGAGTGTGTTTCTTGTAAGGGGAGCTAGCGATTCTTTCCCAGTCCTAAGTGGTGTTGAATCACATGCAGTTTCTGGTCCTACGAGCAAGAGTTGTTTTCTGGTAAGAAGAGTCACTATTGTGCTCCCATTGTCATGCACAGAACAAATAGTACTCGCGTCTGTTCCCAGCATGTAAAGTGTATTGGACTGAAGAGAATCTACTGTTCTTGTCAGGTTCCTAAGCAGAATTGAAATAGATATGGCCGTGTGTGTAGGAAGCACAGTTCTTTTGTTCTGAGCAAGCTGACTGTTCGGACCCCATAGGAAACACAGTAGAGTAGAAGAGTGCTCATTCTCAAAAGCAGAGTGTGTTTCTTGTAAGGCGAGCTAGCGTTTGTTACCCAGTCCTAAATGGAGTTGAATCATATGCAGTTTCTTGTCTTACGAGCAAGAGTTGTTTTCTGGTAAGAAGAGTCACTATTGCGCTCCCATTGTCATACACAGGGCAAATAGCACTGGTGTCGGTTCCCAGCATGTACAGTGTATTGGACTGAAGAGGAGCTACTGTTCTTGTCAGTTGACTAAGCAGAATTTATCTAGATATGGCCGTGTGTGTAGGAAGCACAGTTCCTTTGTTCTGAGCAAGCTCACTGTTCTGGCCATATAGGAAACACAGTAGAGTAGATGAGTGCTCTTTTCTCAAAATCAGAGTCTGTTTCTTGTAAGGCAAGCCAGCGTTTATTTCCCAGTTCTCAATGGAGTTGAATCACATGCAGTTTTTTGTTTACGAGCAACAATTGTTTTCTGGTAAGGAAAGTCACTATTGCACTCCCATTGCCATACACAGTGCAAGTAGCACTGGCGTCTGTTCCCAGCAAGTACAGTGTATTGGACTGAAGAGGAGCTACTGTTCTTGTCAGTTTCCTAAGCAGAGTTGAACTAGATGTGCCCCTTGTTTGTAGGAAGCACAGTTCTTTTGTTCTGAGCAAGCTCACTGTTCAGATCCCATAGGAAACACAGTCGAGTAGAAGAGTGCTCTTTTCTCAAAGGTAGAGTGTGTTTCTTGTAAGGCGAGCTAGCGTATGTTTCCCAGTCCTAAAGAGAGTTGAATCCCATTGAGTTTCTGGTCCTATGAGCAAGATTTGTTTTCTGGTAAGAAGATTCACTCTTGCGCTCCCATTGTCATACACAGGGCAAATAGCACTGGCGTCTGTTCCCAGCAAGTACAGTGTATTGGACTGAAGAGGATCTACTGTTCTTGTCAGTTTCCTAAGCAGAGTTGAACTAGATATAGCCCGTGTGTGTAGGAAGCACTGTTCTTTTTTTCTGAGCAAGCTCACTGTTCTGGCCTGTAGGAAACACATTAGAGTAGAAGAGTGCTCTTCTCTCAAAAGCAGTGTGTGTTTTTTGTAAGGCCAGCTAGCATTTGTTTCCCAGTCCTAAATGGAGTTGAATCACATGCAGTTTCTAGTCCTACGAGCAAGAGTTGTTTTCTGGTAAGAAGAGTCACTATTGCGCTCCCATTGTCATACACAGGGCAAATAGCACTGGCGTCTGTTCCCAGCATGTACAGTGTATTGGACTGAAGAGGATCTATTGTTCTCGTCAGTTTCCTAAGCAGAATTGAACCTGATATGTCCGTGTGCGTAGGAAGCACAGTTCTTTTGTTCTGAGCATGCTCACTGTTGTGGCCCTATAGGAAACACATTAGAGTAGAAGAGTGCTCTTTTCTCACAATCAGAGTGTGTTTCTTGTAAGGTGAGCTAGCGTTTGTTTCCCAGTCCTAAATGGAGTTGAATCACATGCAATTTCTGGTCCTACGAGCAAGAGTTGTTTTCTGGTAAGGAAAGTCACTATTGCGCTCCCTTTCCCATACACTGTGCAAATAGCACTCACGTCTGTTCCAAGCAAGTAAGGTGTATTGGACTGAAGAGGAGCTACTGTTCTTGTCAGTTTCCTAAGCAGAGTTGAACTAGATATGGCCGTGTGTTTAGGAAGCACAGTTCTTTTGTTCTGAGCAAGCTCACTGTTCTGGCCCTATAGGAAACACATTAGAGTAAATTACAGCTCTTTTCTCAAAAGCAGAGTGTGTTACTTGTAAGGCGAGCTAGCCTTTGTTTCCCAGTCCTAAATGGAGTTGAATCACATGCAGTTTTTGTTCCTACAAGAAAGAGTTGTTTTCTGGTAAGGAAAGTCACTATTGCGCTCCCTTTGCAATACACAGTGCAAATAGCCCTCACGTCTGTTCCCAGCAAGTACAGTGTATTGGACTGAAGAGGAGCTACTGTTCTTGTCAGTTTCCTAAGAAGAGTTGAACTAGATATGGCCCGTGTATGTAGGAAGCACAGTTCATTTGTTCTGTGCAAGCTCACTGTTCGGATTCCATAGGAAACAGTGTAAAGTAGAAGAGTGCTCTTTTCTCAAAAGCAGAGTCTGTTTCTTTTAAGCCGAGCTAGTGTTTGTTTCCCAGTAAGAAATGGAGTTGAATCACATGCAGTTTCTGGTCCTACGAGCAAGAGTTGTTTTCTGGTAAGGAATCACTATTGCGCTTCCATTGCCATACACAGTGCAAATAGCACTCGCGTCTGTTCCCAGCAAGTACAGTGTATTGGACTGAAGAGGAGCTACTGTTCTTGTCATTTTCCTAAGCAGAGTTGAACTAGATACGGCCAGTGTGTGTAGGAAGCACAGTTCTTTTGTTTTGAGCAAGCTCACTGTTCTGGTCCCATAGGAAAAACAGAAGAGTAGAAGAGTGCTCTTTTCTCAAAAGCAGAGTGTGTTTCTTCTATGGCGAGCTAGCGTTTTTTCCCAGTCTTAAATGGAGTGAATCCCATGCAGTTTCTGGTCCTACAAACAAGAGTTGTTTTCTGGTAAGAAGAGACACTATTGCGCTCCCATTGTCATACACAGTGCAAATAGCACTGGCGTCTGTTCCCAGCTTGTACTGTGTATTGGACTGAAGAAGATCTACTGTTCTTGTCAGTTTCCTAAGCAGAATTGATCTAGATATGGCCGTGTGTGTAGGAAGCACAGTTCTTTTGTTCTGAGCAAGCTCACTGTTCTGGCCATATAGGAAACACAGTAGAGTAGAAGAGTGCTCTTTTCTCAAAAGCAGTGTCTGTTACTTGTAAGGCGAGCTAGTGTTTATTTCCCAGTTCTAAATGGAATTGAAGCACATGGAGTTTTCGGTCCTACGAGCAAGAGTTGTGTTCTGGTAAGGAAAGTCACTATTGAGTTCCCATTACCATACACAGTGCAAATATCAATCGCGTCTGTTCCAAGCAAGTACAGTGTATTGGACTGAAGAGGAGCTACTGTTCTTGTCAGTTTCCTAAGCAGAGTTGAATTAGATATGGCCCGTGTGTGTAGGAAGCACAGTTCTTTTGTTCTGAGCAAGCTCATTGTTCAGACACCATAGGAGACACAGTAGAGTAGAAGAGTGCTCTTTTCTCAAAAGCAGAGTGTGTTTCTTGTAAGGAGAGCTAGTGTTTGCTTCCCAGTCAGAAATGGATTTGAATCCCATGCAGTTTCTGGTCCTACGAGCAAGAGTTGTTTTCTGGTAAGGAAAGTAACTATTGTGCTTCCATTGCCATACACAGTGCAAATAGCACACGCGTCTGTTCCCAGCAAGTACAGTGTATTGGACTGAAGAGGAGCTACTGATCTTGTCACTTTCCTAAGCAGAGTTGAACTAGATATGGCCCGTGTGTGTGGGAAGCACAGTTCTTTTGTTCTGAACAACCTCACTGTCCGGAAAACTTAGGAAACAGAGTCCAGTAAAAGAGTGCTCTTTTCTCAAAAGCAGAGTGTGTTTCTTGTAAGGCGAGCTAGCATTTGTTTCCCAGTCCTAAAAGGAGTTGAGACACATGCAGTTTTTGGTCCTACGAGCATGAGTTTTTTTGGTAAGGAAAGTCACTATTGCGTTCCCTTTGCCATACACAGTGCAAATAGCACTCACATCTATTCACAGCAAGTACAGTGTATTGGACTGAAGAGGAGCTACTGTTCTTGTCAGTTTCCTAAGCAGAATTGAACTAGATATGGCCGTGTGTGTAGGAAGCACAGTTCTTCTGTTCTGAGCAAGCTCACTGTTCAGACCCCATAGGAAAAAAAGTAGAGTAGAAGAGTGCTTTTTTCTCAAAAGCAGAGTGTGTTTCTTGTAAGGCGAGCTAGCGTTTGTTTCCCAGTCCTAAAAGGAGTTGAATCACATGCAGTTTTTGGTCCTACGAGCAAGAGTTGTTTTCTGGTAAGAAGAGTCACTATTGTGCTCCCATTGTCATGCACAGGGCAAATAGCACTCGCGTCTGTTCCCAGCATGTAAAGTGTATTGGACTGAAAAGAATCTACTGTTCTTGTCAGGTTCCTAAGCAGAATTGATATAGATATGGCCGTGTGTGTAGGAAGCACAGTTCTTTTGTTCTGAGCAAGCTCACTCTTCTGGCCATATAGGAAACACAGTAGAGTAGAAGAGTGCTCTTTTCTCAAAAGCAGAGTCTGTTTCTTGTAAGGCGAACTAGCATTTATTTCCCAGTTCTAAATGGAGTTGAATCACATGCAGTTTTCGGTCCTACAAGCAAGAGTTGTGTTCTGGTAAGGAAAGTCACTATTGAGTTTCCATTACCATACACAGTGCAAATAGCACTCGCGTCTGTTACCAGCAAGTACAGTGTATTGGACTGAAGAGGAGCTACTGTTCTTGTCAGTTTCATAAGCAGAGTTGAATTAGATATGGCCCGTGTGTGTAGGAAGCACAGTTCTTTTGTTCTGAGCAAGCTCACTGTTCAGACCCCATAGGAAACACGGTAGAGTAGAACAGTGCTCTTTACTCAAAAGCAGAGTGTGTTTCTTGTAAGCAGAGCTAGTGTTTGTTTCCCAGTCAGAAATGGAGTTGAATCCCATGCAGTTTCTGGTCCTATGAGCAAGAGTTGTTTTCTGGTAAGAAGAGTCACTATTGCACTCCCATTGTCATACACAGGGCAAATAGCACACGCTTCTGTTCCCAGCAAGTACAGTGTATTGGCCTGAAGCGGAGCTACTGTTCTTGTCAGTTTCCTAAGCAGAGTTGAACTAGATATGGCCCGTGTGTAGGAAGCACAGTTCTTTTGTTCTGAGCAAGCTCACTGTTCGGACCCCATAGGAAACACAGTAGAGTAGAAGAGTGCTCTTTTCTCAAAAGCAGAGTGTGTTTCTTGTAAGGCGAGCTAGTGTTTGTTTCCCAGTCAGAAATGGAGTTGAATCCCATGCAGTTTCTGGTCCTACGAGCAAGAGTTGTTTTCTGGTAAGGAAAGTCACTATTGCACTTCCATTGCCATACACAGTGCAAATAGCACACGCGTCTGTTCCCAGCAAGTACAGTGTATTGGACTGAAGAGGAGCTACTGTTCTTGTCAGTTTCCTAAGCAGAGTTGAACTAGATATGGCCCGTGTGTGTAGGAAGCCTAGTTCTTTTGTTCTGAAGAAGCTCACTGTTCGGAAAACTTAGGAAACACAGTAGAGTAGAAGAGTGCTCTTTTCTCAAAAGCAGAGTGTGTTTCTTGTAAGGCGAGCTAGCATTTGTTTCCCAGTCCTAATTGGAGTTGAATCACATGCAGTTTTTGGTTTTACGAGCAACAGTTGTTTTCTGGTAAGGAAAGTCACTATTGCGGTCCCATTGCCATACACAGTGCAAATAGCACTCACGTCTGTTCACAGTAAGTACGGTGTATTGGACTGAACAGGAGCTACTGTCCTTGTTAGTTTGCTAAGCAGAGTTGAACTATATATGGCCCTTGTGTGTAGGAAGCACAGTTCTTTTGTTCTCAGCAAGCTCACTGTTCGGATCCCATAGGAAACACAATAGAATAGAAGAGTGCGATTTTCTCAAAAGCAGAGTGTGTTTCTTGTAAGGGGAGCTAGTGTTTGTTTCCCAGTCAGAAGTGGAGTTGAATCCCATGCAGTTTCTGGTCCTACGAGCAAGAGTTGTTTTCTGGTAAGAAGAGTCACTATTGAGCTCCCATTCCCATACACAGTGCAAATAGCACTCGCGTCTGTTCCCAGCAAGTACAGTGTATTGGACTGAAGAGGATCTACTGTTCTTGTCAGTTTCCTAAGCAGAATTGAACTATATATGGCCGTGTGTAGGAAGCACAGTTCTTTTGTTCTGAGCAAGCTCACTGTTCGGACCCCATAGGAAAAAAAGTAGAGTAGAAGAGTGCTCTTTTCTCAAAAGGAGAGTGTGTTTCTAGTAAGGCGAGTTAGTGTTTGTTTCCCAGTCCTAAATGGAGTTGATTCACATGCAGTTTCTTGTCCTACGAGTAAGAGTTGTTTTCTGAAAAAAAGAGTCACTATTGCGCTCCCATTGTCATACACAGGGCAAATAACACTAGCGTCTGTTCCCAGCTTGTACTGTGTATTGGACTGAAGAGGATCTACTGTTCTTGTCAGTTTCCTAATCAGAATTGAACTAGATATGGCCCGAGTGTGTAGGGAGTACAGTTCTTTTATTCTGAGCAGGCTCACTGTTCTAGACCTATAGGAAACACAGTAGAGTAGAAGAGTGTCTTTTCTCAAAAGCAGAGTGTGTTTCTTGTAAGGGGAGCTAGCGATTGTTTCCCAGTCCTAAGTGGTGTTGAATCACATGCAGTTTCTGGTCCTACGAGCAAGAGTTGTTTTCTGGTAAGAAGAGTCACTATTGCGCTTCCATTGTCATGCACAGGGCAAATAGTACTCGCGTCTGTTCCCAGCATGTAAAGTGTATTGGACTGGAGAGAATCTACTGTTCTTGTCAGGTTCCTAAGCAGAATTGAAATAGATATGGCCGTGTGTAGGAAGCACAGTTCTTTTGTTCTGAGCAAGCTGACTGTTCGGACCCCATAGGAAACACAGTAGAGTAGAAGAGTGCTCATTCTCAAAAGCAGAGTGTGTTTCTTGTAAGGCGAGCTAGCGTTTGTTTCCCAGTCCTAAATGGAGTTGAATCATATGCAGTTTCTTGTCTTATGAGCAAGAGTTGTTTTCTGGTAAGAAGAGTCACTATTGCGCTCCCATTGTCATACACAGGGCAAATAGCACTGGTGTCTGTCCCCAGCATGTACAGTGTATTGGACTGAAGAGGAGCTACTGTTCTTGTCAGTTTCCTAAGCAGAATTTATCTAGATATGGCCGTGTGTGTAGGAAGCACAGTTCTTTTGTTCTGAGCAAGCTCACTGTTCTGGCCATATAGGAAACACAGTAGAGTAGAAGAGTGCTCTTTTCTCAAAAGCAGAGTCTGTTTCTTGTAAGGCAAGCTAGCGTTTATTTCCCAGTTCTAAATTTAGTTGAATCACATGCAGTTTTTGGTTTACGAGCAACAGTTGATTTCCGGTAATGAAAGTCACTATTGAGTTCCCATTACCATACACAGTGCAAATAGCACTCGCGTCTGTTCCCAGCAAGTACAGTGTATTGGACTGAAGAGGAGCTACTGTTCTTGTCAGTTTCCTAAGCAGAATTGAACTAGATATGGCCGTGTGTGTAGGAAGCACAGTTCTTTTGTTCTGAGCAAGCTCACTGTTCAGACCCCATATGAAACACAGTAGAGTAGAAGAGTGTCTTTTCTCAAAAGCAGAGTGTGTTTCTCGTAAGGCGAGCTAGCGATTGTTTCCCAGTCCTAAGTGGTGTTGAATCACATGCAGTTTCTGCTCGTATGAGCAAGAGTTGTTTTCTGGTAAGAAGAGTCACTATTGCGCTCCCATTGTCATGCACAGGGCAAATAGCACTCGCGTCTGTTCCCAGCATGTAAAGTGTATTAGACTGAAGGGTATCTACTGTATTTGTCAGATTCCTAAGCAAAATTGAACTAGATATGGCCGTGTTTTTTGGAAGCACAGTTCTTTTGTTCTGAGCAAGCTCACTGTTCTGGCCATATAGGAAACACAGTAGAGTAGAAGAGTGCTCTTTTCTCAAAAGCATTGTCTGTTACTTGTAAGGCGAGCTAGTGTTTATTTCCCAGTTCTAAATGGAGTTGAATTACATGCAGTTTTCGGTCGTACGAGCAAGAGTTGTGTTCTGGTAAGGAAAGGCACTATTGAGTTCCCATTACCTTACACAGTGCAAATAGCACTCGCGTCTGTTACCAGCAAGTACAGTGTATTGGACTGAAGAAGAGCTACTGATCTTTTCAGTTTCCTAAGCAGAGTTGAATTAGATATGGCCCATGTGTGTAGGAAGCACAGTTCTTTTGTTCTGAGCAAGGTCACTGTTCGGACCCCATAGGAAACACAGTAGAGTAGAAGAGTGCTCTTTTGTCAAAAGCAGAGTGTGTTTCTTGTAAGGAGAGCTAGTGTTGGTTTCCCAGTCAGAAATGAAGTTGAATCCCATGCATTTTCTGGTCCTACAAGCAAGAGTTTTTTTCTGGTAAGGAAAGTCACTATTGTGCTTCCATTGCCATACACAGTGCAAATAGCACACGCGTCTGTTCCCAGCAAGTACAGTGTATTGGACTGAAGAGGAGCTACTGTTCTTGTCAGTTTCCTAAGCAGAGTTGAACTAGATATGGCCCGTGTGTGTAGGAAGCACAGTTCTTTTGTTCTGAGCAAGCTCACTGTTCGAACCCCATAGGAAACACAGTAGAGTAGAAGAGTGCTCTTTTCTCAAAAGCAGAGTGTGTTTCTTGTAAGGAGAGCTAGTGTTTGTTTCCCAGTCAAAAATGGAGTTGAATCCAATCAGTTTCTGGTCCTACGAGCAAGAGTTGTTTTCTGGTAAGGAAAGTAACTATTGCGCTTCCATTGACATACACAGTGCAAATAGCACACGCGTCTGTTCCCAGAAAGTACAGTGTATTGGACTGAAGAGGAGCTACTGATCTTGTCAGTTTCCTAAGCAGAGTTGAACTAGATATGGCCCGTGTGTGTAGGAAGCACAGTTCTTTTGTTCTGAACAAGTCACTGTTCGGAAAACTTAGGAAACACAGTACTGTAGAAGAGTGCTCTTTTCTCAAAAGCAGAGTGTGTTTCTTGTAAGGCGAGCTAGCATTTGTTTCCCAGTCCTAAAAGGAGTAGAGACACATGCAGTATTTGGTCCTACGAGCATGAGTTTTTTTCTGGTAAGGAAAGTCACTATTGTGTTCCCTTTGCCATACACAGTGCAAATAGCACTCGCGTCTATTCACAGCAAGTACAGTGTATTGGACTGAAGAGGAGCTCTTTTCTTGTCAGTTTCCTAAGCAGAGTTGAATTAGATATGGCCCGTGTGTGTAGGAAGCACAGTTCTTTTGTTCTGAGCAAGCTCACTGTTCAGACACCCTAGGGAACACAGTAGAGTAGAAGAGTGCTCTTTTCTCAAAAGCAGAGTGTGTTTCTTGTAAGGAGAGCTAGCGTTTGTTTCCCAGTCAGAAATGGAGTTGAATCCCATGCAGTTTCTGGTCCTACGAGCAAGAGTTGTTTTCTGGTAACGAAAGTCACCATTGCGCTCCCATTGCCATAGACAGTGCAAATAGCACTCGCGTCTGTTCCCAGCAAGTACAGTGTATTGGACTGAAGAGGAGCTATTGATCTTGTCAGTTTCCTATGCAGAGTTGAACTAGTTATGGCCTGTGTGTGTAGGAAGCACAGTTCTTTTGTTCTGAGCAAGCTCACTGTTCGGACCCCATAGGAAAAAAAGTAGAGTAGAAGACTGCTCTTTTCCCAAAAGCAGAGTGTGTTTCTTGTAAGGCGAGCTAGTGTTTGTTTCCCAGTCCTAAATGGAGTTGATTCTCATGCAGTTTCTGGTCCTACGAGCAAGAGTTGTTTTCTGATAAGAAGAGTCACTATTGTGCTCCCATTGTCATACACAGGGCAAATAGCACTAGCGTCTGTTAGCAGCATGTACAGTGTATTGGACTGAAGAGGATCTACTGTTCTTCTCAGTTTCCTAAGCAGAATTGAACTAGACATGGCCCGTGTGTCTAGGAAGCACAGTTCTTTTGTTCTGAGCAAGCTCACTGTTCTTGCCCTATAGGAAACACAATAGAGTAAAAGAGTGCTCTTTTCTCAAAAGCAGAGTGTGTTTCTTGTAAGGCGAGCTAGTGTTTGTTTCCCAGTTCTAAATGGAGTTGAATCACATGCAGTTTTCGGTCCTATGAGCAAGAGTTGTTTTCTGGTAAGGAAAGTCACTATTGAGTTCCCATTACCATACACAGTGCAAATAGCACTCGCGTCTGTTCCCAGCAAGTACAGTGTATTGGACTGATGAGGAGCTACTGTTCTTGTCAGTTTCCTAAGCAGAGTTGAATTAGATATGGCCATGTGTGTAGGAAGAACAGTTCTTTTGTTCTGAGCAAGCTCACTGTTCTGGCTCTATAGGGAACACAGTAGAGAAGAAGAGTGCTGTTTTCTCAAAAGCAGAGTGTGTTTCTTGTAAGGAGAGCTAGCGTTTCTTTCCCAGTCCTAAATGGATTTGAATCACATGCAGTTTTTGGTCCTATAAGCAAGAGTTGTTTTCTGGTAAGGAAAGTCACTACTGCGCTCCCTTTGCCATACACAGTGCAAATAGCACTCGCGTCTGTTCCCAGCAAGTACAGTGTATTGGACTGAAGAGGAGCTACTGTTCTTGTCAGTTTCATAAGAAGAGTTGAACTAGATATGGCGCGTGTATGTAGGAAGCAGAGTTCTTTTGTTCTGAGCAAGCTCACTGTTCGCACACCATAGGAAACAGTGTAGAGTAGAAGAGTGCTCTTTTCTCAAAAGCAGAGTGTGTTTCTTGTAAGGCGAGCTAGTGTTTGTTTCCCAGTCATAAATGGAGTTGAATCACATGAAGTTTCTGGTCCTACGAGCAAGAGTTGTGTTCTGGTAAGGAAAGTCACTATTGCGCTCCCATTGCCTTACACAGTGCAAATAGCACTCATGTCTGTTCCCAGCAAGTACAGTGTATTGGACTGAAGAGGAGCTACTGATCTTGTCAGTTTCCTAATCAGAGTTGAACTAGATATGGCCCCTGTGTGTAGGAAGCACAGTTCTTTTGTTCTGAGCAAGCTCACTGTTCAGACCCCATAGGAAATAAAATAGAGTAGAAGCGTGCTCTTTTCTCAAAAGAGGAGTGTGTTTCCTGTAAGGCGAGCTAGCATTTGTTTCCCAGTCCTAAAAGGAGTTGAATCACATGATTGATGTTTTTGGTCCTACGAGCAAGAGTTGTTTTCTGGTAAGAAGAGTCACTATTGTGCTCCCATTGTCATGCACAGGGCAAATAGCACTCGCGTGTGTTCCCAGCATGTAAAGTGTATTGGACTGAAAAGAATCTACTGTTCTTGTCAGGTTCCTAAGCAGAATTGATGTAGATATGGCCGTGTGTGTAGGAAGCACAGTTCTTTTGTTCTGAGCAAGCTCACTGTTCTGGCCACATAGGAAACACAGTAGAGTAGAAGAGTGCTCTTTTCTCAAAAGCAGAGTCTGTTTCTTGTAAGGCGATCTAGCGTTTGTTTCCCAGTCATAAATGGAGTTGAATCACATGCAGTTTTCGGTCCTACAAGCAAGAGTTGTGTTCTGCTAAGGAAAGTCACAATTGAGTTCCCATTACCATACACAGTGCAAATAGCACTCGCGTCTGTTCCCAGCAAGTACACTGTATTGAACTGAAGAGGATCTACTGTTCTTGTCAGTTTCCTAAGCAGAGTTGAATTAGATATGGCCCGTGTGTGTAGGAAGCACAGTTCTTTTGTTCTGAGCAAGCTCACTGTTCGGACCCGATAGGAAACACAGTAGAATAGAACAGTGCTCTTTACTCAAAAGCAGAGTGTGTTTCTTCTAAGGCGAGCTAGCGTTTGTTTCCCAGTCTTAAATGGAGTTGAATCCCATGCAGTTTCTGGTCCTACAAGCAAGAGTTTTTTTCTGGTAAGAAGAGACACTATTGTGCTCCCATTGTCATACACAGGGCAAATAGCACTGGTGTCGGTTCCCAGCATGTACAGTGTATTGGACTGAAGAGGAGCTACTGTTCTTGTCAGTTGACTAAGCAGAATTTATCTAGATATGGCCGTGTGTGTAGGAAGCACAGTTCCTTTGTTCTGAGCAAGCTCACTGTTCTGGCCATATAGGAAACACAGTAGAGTAGATGAGTGCTCTTTTCTCAAAATCAGAGTCTGTTTCTTGTAAGGCAAGCCACCGTTTATTTCCCAGTTCTCAATGGAGTTGAATCACATGCAGTTTTTTGTTTACGAGCAACAATTGTTTTCTGGTAAGGAAAGTCACTATTGCGCTCCCATTCCCATACACTGTGCAAATAGCACTCGCGTCTGTTCCAAACAAGTAAGGTGTATTAGACTGAAGAGGAGCTACTGTTCTTGTCAGTTTCCTATGCAGAATTGAGCTAGATATAGCCGTGTGTGTAGGAAGCACAGTTTTTCTGTTCTGAGCAAGCTCACTGTTCAGACCCCATAGGAAAAACAGTAGAGTAGAAGTGTGCTTTTTTCTCAAAAGCAGAGTGTGTTTCTTGTAAGGCGAGCTAGCGTTTATTTTCCAGTTCTAAATGTAGTTGAATCACATGCAGTTTTTTGTCCTACGAGCAAGAGTTGTTTTCTGGTAAGGAAAGTCACTATTGTGCTCCCATTGCCATACACAGTGCAAATAGCACTCGCGTCTGTTCACAGCAAGTACAGTGTATTGGACTGAAGAGGAGCTCTTTTCTTGTCAGTTTCCTAAGCAGAGTTCAACTAGATATGGCCCGTGTGTGTAGGAAGCACAGTTCTTTTCTTCTGAGCAAGCTCACTGTTCGGACCCCATAGGAAACACAGTAGAGTAGAAGAGTGCTCTTTTCTCAAAAGCAGAGTGTGTTTCTTGTAAGGCGAGCTAGCGTTTGTTTCCCAGTCCTAAATGGAGTTGAATAACATGCAGTTTTTGGTTTACAAGCAAGAGTTGTTTTCTGGTAAGGAAAGTCACTATTGCGCTCCCATTGCCATACACAGTGAAAATAGCACTCATGTCTGTTCCCAGCAATTACAGTGTATTGGACTGAAGAGGAGCTACTGATCTTGTCAGTTTCCTAAGCAGAGTTGAACTAGATATGGCCCGTGTATGTAGGAAGCACAGTTCTTTTGTTCTGAGCAAGCTCACTGTTCACAACCCATAAAAAAAAAAGTGGAGTAGAAGAGTTCTCTTTTCTCAAAAGCAGAGTGTGTTTCTTGTAAGGCGAGCTAGCGTTTGTTTCCCAGTCCTAAAAGGAGTTGAATCACATGCAGTTTTTGGTCCTACGAGCAAGAATTGTTTTCTGGTAAGAAGAGTCACTATTGCACTCCCATTGTCATACACAGGGCAAATAGCACACGCGTCTGTTCAAGCAAGTACAGTGTATTGGACTGAACAGGAGCTACTGTTCTTGTCAGTTTCCTAAGCAGAGTTGAACTAGATATGGCCCGAGTGTGTAGGAAGTACAGTTCTTTTATTCTGAGCAGGCTCACTGTTTCTAGACCTATAGGAAACACAGTAGAGTAGAAGAGTGTCTTTTCTCAAAAGCAGAGTGTGTTTCTTGTAAGGGGAGCCAGCGATTCTTTCCCAGTCCTAAGTGGTGTTGAATCACATGCAGTTTCTGGTCCTACGAGCAAGAGTTGTTTTCTGGTAAGAAGAGTCACTATTGTGCTCCCATTGTCATGCACAGAACAAATAGTACTCGCGTCTGTTCCCAGCATGTAAAGTGTATTGGACTGAAGAGAATCTACTGTTCTTGTCAGGTTCCTAAGCAGAATTGAAATAGATATGGCCGTGTGTGTAGGAAGCACAGTTCTTTTGTTCTGAGCAAGCTGACTGTTCGACCCCATAGGAAACACAGTAGAGTAGAAGAGTGCTCATTCTCAAAAGCAGAGTGTGTTTCTTGTAAGGCGAGCTAGCATTTTGTTACCCAGTCCTAAATGAGTTGAATCATATGCAGTTTCTTGTCTTACGAGCAAGAGTTGTTTTCTGGTAAGAAGAGTCACTATTGCGCTCCCATTGTCATACACAGGGCAAATAGCACTGGTGTCGGTTCCCAGCATGTACAGTGTATTGGACTGAAGAGGAGCTACTGTTCTTGTCAGTTGACTAAGCAGAATTTATCTAGATATGGCCGTGTGTGTAGGAAGCACAGTTCCTTTGTTCTGAGCAAGCTCACTGTTCTGGCCATATAGGAAACACAGTAGAGTAGATGAGTGCTCTTTTCTCAAAATCAGAGTCTGTTTCTTGTAAGGCAAGCCAGCGTTTATTTCCCAGTTCTCAATGGAGTTGAATCACATGCAGTTTTTGGTTTACGAGCAACAATTGTTTTCTGGTAAGGAAAGTCACTATTGCACTCCCATTGCCATACACAGTGCAAATAGCACTGGCGTCTGTTCCCAGCAAGTACAGTGTATTGGACTGAAGAGGAGCTACTGTTCTTGTCAGTTTCCTAAGCAGAGTTGAACTAGATGTGCCCCTGGTTTGTAGGAAGCACAGTTCTTTTGTTCTGAGCAAGCTCACTGTTCAGATCCCATAGGAAACACAGTAGAGTAGAAGAGTGCTCTTTTCTCAAAGGTAGAGTGTGTTTCTTGTAATGCGAGCTAGCGTATGTTTCCCCAGTCCTAAAGGGAGTTGAATCCCATTGAGTTTCTGGTCCTATGAGCAAGATTTGTTTTCTGGTAAGAAGATTCACTCTTGCGCTCCCATTGTCATACACAGGGCAAATAGCACTGGCGTCTGTTCCCAGCAGAGTACAGTGTATTGGACTGAAGAGGATCTACTGTTCTTGTCAGTTTCCTAAGCAGAGTTGAACTAGATATAGCCCGTGTGTGTAGGAAGCACTGTTCTTTTTTTCTGAGCAAGCTCACTGTTCTGGCCTGTAGGAAACACATTAGAGTAGAAGAGTGCTCTTCTCTCAAAAGCAGTGTGTGTTTTTTGTAAGGCCAGCTAGCGTTTGTTTCCCAGTCCTAAATGGAGTTGAATCACATGCAGTTTCTAGTCTTACGAGCAAGAGTTGTTTTCTGGTAAGAAGAGTCACTATTGCGCTCCCATTGTCATACACAGGGCAAATAGCACTGGCGTCTGTTCCCAGCATGTACAGTGTATTGGACTGAAGAGGATCTATTGTTCTCGTCAGTTTCCTAAGCAGAATTGAACCTGATATGGCCGTGTGTGTAGGAAGCACAGTTCTTTTGTTCTGAGCATGCTCACTGTTGTGGCCCTATAGGAAACACATTAGAGTAGAAGAGTGCTCTTTTCTCACAATCAGAGTGTGTTTCTTGTAAGGTGAGCTAGCGTTTGTTTCCCAGTCCTAAATGGAGTTGAATCACATGCAATTTCTGGTCCTACGAGCAAGAGTTGTTTTCTGGTAAGGAAAGTCACTATTGCGATCCCTTTCCCATACACTGTGCAAATAGCACTCACGTCTGTTCCAAGCAAGTAAGGTGTATTGGACTGAAGAGGAGCTACTGTTCTTGTCAGTTTCCTAAGCAGAGTTGAACTAGATATGGCCGTGTGTTTAGGAAGCACAGTTCTTTTGTTCTGAGCAAGCTCACTGTTCTGGCCCTATAGGAAACACATTAGAGTAAATTACAGCTCTTTTCTCAAAAGCAGAGTGTGTTACTTGTAAGGCGAGCTAGCCTTTGTTTCCCAGTCCTAAATGGAGTTGAATCACATGCAGTTTTTGTTCCTACAAGGAAGAGTTGTTTTCTGGTAAGGAAAGTCACTATTGTGCTCCCTTTGCAATACACAGTGCAAATAGCCCTCACGTCTGTTCCCAGCAAGTACAGTGTATTGGACTGAAGAGGAGCTACTGTTCTTGTCAGTTTCCTAAGAAGAGTTGAAATAGATATGGCCCGTGTATGTAGGAAGCACAGTTCTTTTGTTCTGTGCAAGCTCACTGTTCGGATTCCATAGGAAACAGTGTAAAGTAGAAGAGTGCTCTTTTCTCAAAAGCAGAGTCTGTTTCTTTTAAGCCGAGCTAGTGTTTGTTTCCCAGTAAGAAATGGAGTTGAATCACATGCAGTTTCTGGTCCTACGAGCAAGAGTTGTTTTCTGGTAAGGAATCACTATTGCGCTCCCATTGCCATACACAGTGCAAATAGCACTCGCGTCTGTTCCCAGCAAGTACAGTGTATTGGACTGAAGAGGAGCTACTGTTCTTGTCATTTTCCTAAGCAGAGTTGAACTAGATACGGCCAGTGTGTGTAGGAAGCACAGTTCTTTTGTTTTGAGCAAGCTCACTGTTCTGGTCCCATAGGAAAAACAGAAGAGTAGAAGAGTGCTCTTTTCTCAAAAGCAGAGTGTGTTTCTTCTTTGGCGAGCTAGCGTTTTTTCCCAGTCTTAAATGGAGTGAATCCCATGCAGTTTCTGGTCCTACAATCAAGAGTTGTTTTCTGGTAAGAAGAGACACTATTGCGCTCCCATTGTCATACACAGTGCAAATAGCACTGGCGTCTGTTCCCAGCTTGTACTGTGTATTGGACTGAAGAAGATCTACTGTTCTTGTCAGTTTCCTAAGCAGAATTGATCTAGATATGGCCGTGTGTGTAGGAAGCACAGTTCTTTTGTTCTGAGCAAGCTCACTGTTCTGGCCATATAGGAAACACAGTAGAGTAGAAGAGTGCTCTTTTCTCAAAATCAGTGTCTGTTACTTGTAAGGCGAGCTAGTGTTTATTTCCCAGTTCTAAATGGAATTGAAGCACATGGAGTTTTCGGTCCTACGAGCAAGAGTTGTGTTCTGGTAAGGAAAGTCACTATTGAGTTCCCATTACCATACACAGTGCAAATATCAATCGCGTCTGTTCCAAGCAAGTACAGTGTATTGGACTGAAGAGGAGCTACTGTTCTTGTCAGTTTCCTAAGCAGAGTTGAATTAGATATGGCCCGTGTGTGTAGGAAGCACAGTTCTTTTGTTCTGAGCAAGCTCATTGTTCAGACCCCATAGGAGACACAGTAGAGTAGAAGAGTACTCTTTTCTCAAAAGCAGAGTGTGTTTCTTGTAAGGAGAGCTAGTGTTTGCTTCCCAGTCAGAAATGGATTTGAATCCCATGCAGTTTCTGGTCCTACGAGCAAGAGTTGTTTTCTGGTAAGGAAAGTAACTATTGTGCTTCCATTGCCATACACAGTGCAAATAGCACACGCGTCTGTTCCCAGCAAGTACAGTGTATTGGACTGAAGAGGAGCTACTGATCTTGTCAGTTTCCTAAGCAGAGTTGAACTAGATATGGCCCGTGTGTGTGGGAAGCACAGTGCTTTTGTTCTGAACAACCTCACTGTCCGGAAAACTTAGGAAACAGAGTCCAGTAAAAGAGTGCTCTTTTCTCAAAAGCAGAGTGTGTTTCTTGTAAGGCGAGCTAGCATTTGTTTCCCAGTCCTAAAAGGAGTTGAGACACATGCAGTTTTTGGTCCTACGAGCATGAGTTTTTTTTGGTAAGGAAAGTCACTATTGCGTTCCCTTTGCCATACACAGTGCAAATAGCACTCACGTCTATTCACAGCAAGTACAGTGTATTGGACTGAAGAGGAGCTACTGTTCTTGTCAGTTTCCTAAGCAGAATTGAACTAGATATGGCCGTGTGTGTAGGAAGCACAGTTCTTCTGTTCTGAGCAAGCTCACTGTTCAGACCCCATAGGAAAAAAAGGAGAGTAGAAGAGTGCTTTTTTCTCAAAAGCAGAGTGTGTTTCTTGTAAGGCGAGCTAGCGTTTGTTTCCCAGTCCTAAAAGGAGTTGAATCACATGCAGTTTTTGGTCCTACGAGCAAGAGTTGTTTTCTGGTAAGAAGAGTCACTATTGTGCTCCCATTGTCATGCACAGGGCAAATAGCACTCGCGTCTGTTCCCAGCATGTAAAGTGTATTGGACTGAAAAGAATCTACTGTTCTTGTCAGGTTCCTAAGCAGAATTGATCTAGATATGGCCGTGTGTGTAGGAAGCACAGTTCTTTTGTTCTGAGAAAGCTCACTCTTCTGGCCATATAGGAAACACAGTAGAGTAGAAGAGTGCTCTTTTCTCAAAAGCAGAGTCTGTTTCTCGTAAGGCGAACTAGCATTTATTTCCCAGTTCTAAATGGAGTTGAATCACATGCAGTTTTCGGTCCTACAAGCAAGAGTTGTGTTCTGGTAAGGAAAGTCACTATTGAGTTTCCATTACCATACACAGTGCAAATAGCACTCGCGTCTGTTACCAGCAAGTACAGTGTATTGGACTGAAGAACAGCTACTGTTCTTGTCAGTTTCATAAGTAGAGTTGAATTAGATATGGCCCGTGTGTGTAGGAAGCACAGTTCTTTTGTTCTGAGCAAGCTCACTGTTCAGACCCCATAGGAAACACGGTAGAGTAGAACAGTGCTCTTTACTCAAAAGCAGAGAGTGTTTCTTGTAAGGAGAGCTAGTGTTTGTTTCCCAGTCAGAAATGGAGTTGAATCCCATGCAGTTTCTGGTCCTATGAGCAAGAGTTGTTTTCTGGTAAGAAGAGTCACTATTGCACTCCCATTGTCATACACAGGGCAAATAGCACACGCTTCTGTTCCCAGCAAGTACAGTGTATTGGCCTGAAGCGGAGCTACTGTTCTTGTCAGTTTCCTAAGCAGAGTTGAACTAGATATGGCCCGTGTGTAGGAAGCACAGTTCTTTTGTTCTGAGCAAGCTCACTGTTCGGACCCCATAGGAAACACAGTAGAGTAGAAGAGTGCTCTTTTCTCAAAAGCAGAGTGTGTTTCTTGTAAGGCGAGCTAGTGTTTGTTTCCCAGCCAGAAATGGAGTTGAATCCCATGCAGTTTCTGGTCCTACGAGCAAGAGTTGTTTTCTGGTAAGGAAAGTCACTATTGCACTTCCATTGCCATACACAGTGCAAATAGCACACGCGTCTGTTCCCAGCAAGTACAGTGTATTGGACTGAAGAGGAGCTACTGTTCTTGTCAGTTTCCTAAGCAGAGTTGAACTAGATATGGCCCGTGTGTGTAGGAAGCCTAGTTCTTTTGTTCTGAAGAAGCTCACTGTTCGTACCCCATAGGAAACACAGTAGAGTAGAAGAGTGCTCTTTTCTCAAAAGCAGAGTGTGTTTCTTGTAAGGCGAGCTAGCATTTGTTTCCCAGTCCTAAATGGAGTTGAATCACATGCAGTTTTTGGTTTACGAGCAACAGTTGTTTTCTGGTAAGGAAAGTCACTATTGCGGTCCCATTGCCATACACAGTGCAAATAGCACTCACGTCTGTTCACAGTAAGTACGGTGTATTGGACTGAACAGGAGCTACTGTCCTTGTTAGTTTGCTAAGCAGAGTTGAACTATATATGGCCCTTGTGTGTAGGAAGCACAGTTCTTTTGTTCTCAGCAAGCTCACTGTTCGGATCCCAAGGGAAAAAAATAGAATAGAAGAGTGCGATTTTCTCAAAAGCAGAGTGTTTTTCTTGTAAGGGGAGCTAGTGTTTGTTTCCCAGTCAGAAGTGGAGTTGAATCCCATGCAGTTTCTGGTCCTACGAGCAAGAGTTGTTTTCTGGTAAGAAGAGTCACTATTGAGCTCCCATTCCCATACACAGTGCAAATAGCACTCGCGTCTGTTCCCAGCAAGTACAGTGTATTGGACTGAAGAGGATCTACTGTTCTTGTCAGTTTCCTAAGCAGAATTGAACTATATATGGCCGTGTGTAGGAAGCACAGTTCTTTTGTTCTGAGCAAGCTCACTGTTCGGACCCCATAGGAAAAAAAGTAGAGTAGAAGAGTGCTCTTTTCTCAAAAGGATAGTATGTTTCTAGTAAGGCGAGTTAGTGTTTGTTTCCCAGTCCTAAATGGAGTTGATACACATGCAGTTTCTTGTCCTACGAGTAAGAGTTGTTTTCTGAAAAAAAGAGTCACTATTGCGCTCCCATTGTCATACACAGGGCAAATAACACTAGCGTCTGTTCCCAGCTTGTACTGTGTATTGGACTGAAGAGGATCTACTGTTCTTGTCAGTTTCCTAATCAGAATTGAACTAGATATGGCTCGAGTGTGTAGGGAGTACAGTTCTTTTATTCTGAGCAGGCTCACTGTTCTAGACCTATAGGAAACACAGTAGAGTAGAAGAGTGTCTTTTCTCAAAAGCAGAGTGTGTTTCTTGTAAGGGGAGCTAGCGATTGTTTCCCAGTCCTAAGTGGTGTTGAATCACATGCAGTTTCTGGTCCTACGAGCAAGAGTTGTTTTCTGGTAAGAAGAGTCACTATTGCGCTTCCATTGTCATGCACAGGGCAAATAGTACTCGCGTCTGTTCCCAGCATGTAAAGTGTATTGGACTGGAGAGAATCTACTGTTCTTGTCAGGTTCCTAAGCAGAATTGAAATAGATATGGCCGTGTGTAGGAAGCACAGTTCTTTTGTTCTGAGCAAGCTGACTGTTCGGACCCCATAGGAAACACAGTAGAGTAGAAGAGTGCTCATTCTCAAAAGCAGAGTGTGTTTCTTGTAAGGCGAGCTAGCGTTTGTTTCCCAGTCCTAAATGGAGTTGAATCATATGCAGTTTCTTGTCTTATGAGCAAGAGTTGTTTTCTGGTAAGAAGAGTCACTATTGCGCTCCCATTGTCATACACAGGGCAAATAGCACTGGTGTCTGTCCCCAGCATGTACAGTGTATTGGACTGAAGAGGAGCTACTGTTCTTGTCAGTTTCCTAAGCAGAATTTATCTAGATATGGCCGTGTGTGTAGGAAGCACAGTTCTTTTGTTCTGAGCAAGCTCACTGTTCTGGCCATATAGGAAACACAGTAGAGTAGAAGAGTGCTCTTTTCTCAAAAGCAGAGTCTGTTTCTTGTAAGGCAAGCTAGCGTTTATTTCCCAGTTCTAAATGGAGTTGAATCACATGCAGTTTTTGGTTTACGAGCAACAGTTGATTTCCGGTAATGAAAGTCACTATTGAGTTCCCATTACCATACACAGTGCAAATAGCACTCGCGTCTGTTCCCAGCAAGTACAGTGTATTGGACTGAAGAGGAGCTACTGTTCTTGTCAGTTTCCTAAGCAGAATTGAACTAGATATGGCCGTGTGTGTAGGAAGCACAGTTCTTTTGTTCTGAGCAAGCTCACTGTTCAGACCCCATATGAAACACAGTAGAGTAGAAGAGTGTCTTTTCTCAAAAGCAGAGTGTGTTTCTCGTAAGGCGAGCTAGCGATTGTTTCCCAGTCCTAAGTGGTGTTGAATCACATGCAGTTTCTGCTCGTATGAGCAAGAGTTGTTTTCTGGTAAGAAGAGTCACTATTGCGCTCCCATTGTCATGCACAGGGCAAATAGCACTCGCGTCTGTTCCCAGCATGTAAAGTGTATTAGACTGAAGGGTATCTACTGTATTTGTCAGATTCCTAAGCAAAATTGAACTAGATATGGCCGTGTTTTTTGGAAGCACAGTTCTTTTGTTCTGAGCAAGCTCACTGTTCTGGCCATATAGGAAACACAGTAGAGTAGAAGAGTGCTCTTTTCTCAAAAGCAGTGTCTGTTACTTGTAAGGCGAGCTAGTGTTTATTTCCCAGTTCTAAATGGAGTTGAATCACATGCAGTTTTCGGTCGTACGAGCAAGAGTTGTGTTCTGGTAAGGAAAGGCACTATTGAGTTCACATTACCTTACACAGTGCAAATAGCACTCGCGTCTGTTACCAGCAAGTACAGTGTATTGGAATGAAGAAGAGCTACTGATCTTTTCAGTTTCCTAAGCAGAGTTGAATTAGATATGGCCCATGTGTGTAGGAAGCACAGTTCTTTTGTTCTGAGCAAGGTCACTGTTCGGACCCCATAGGAAACACAGTAGAGTAGAAGAGTGCTCTTTTGTCAAAAGCAGAGTGTGTTTCTTGTAAGGAGAGCTAGTGTTGGTTTCCCAGTCAGAAATGAAGTTGAATCCCATGCATTTTCTGGTCCTACAAGCAAGAGTTTTTTTCTGGTAAGGAAAGTCACTATTGTGCTTCCATTGCCATACACAGTGCAAATAGCACACGCGTCTGTTCCCAGCAAGTACAGTGTATAGGACTGAAGAGGAGCTACTGTTCTTGTCAGTTTCCTAAGCAGAGTTGAACTAGATATGGCCCGTGTGTGTAGGAAGCACAGTTCTTTTGTTCTGAGCAAGCTCACTGTTCGAACCCCATAGGAAACACAGTAGAGTAGAAGAGTGCTCTTTTCTCAAAAGCAGAGTCTGTTTCTTGTAAGGAGAGCTAGTGTTTGTTTCCCATTCAGAAATGGAGTTGAATCCCATGCAGTTTCTGGTCCTATGAGCAAGAGTTGTTTTCTGGTAAGGAAAGTAACTATTGCGATTCCATTGACATACACAGTGCAAATAGCACACGCGTCTGTTCCCAGAAAGTACAGTGTATTGGACTGAAGAGGAGCTACTGATCTTGTCAGTTTCCTAAGCAGAGTTGAACTAGATATGGCCCGTGTGTGTAGGAAGCACAGTTCTTTTGTTCTGAACAAGTCACTGTTCGGAAAACTTAGGAAACACAGTACAGTAGAAGAGTGCTCTTTTCTCAAAAGCAGAGTGTGTTTCTTGTAAGGCGAGCTAGCATTTGTTTCCCAGTCCTAAAAGGAGTTGAGACACATGCAGTTTTTGGTCCTACGAGCATGAGTTTTTTTCTGGTAAGGAAAGTCACTATTGCGTTCCCTTTGCCATACACAGTGCAAATAGCACTCGCGTCTATTCACAGCAAGTACAGTGTATTGGACTGAAGAGGAGCTCTTTTCTTGTCAGTTTCCTAAGCAGAGTTGAATTAGATATTGCCCGTGTGTGTAGGAAGCACAGTTCTTTTGTTCTGAGCAAGCTCACTGTTCAGGCTCCATAGGAAACACAGTAGAGTAGAAGAGTGCTCTTTTCTCAAAAGCAGAGTGTGTTTCTTGTAAAGAGAGCTAGTGTTTGTTTCCCAGTCAGAAATGGAGTTGAATTCCATGCAGTTTCTGGTCCTATGAGCAAGAGTTGTTTTCTGGTAAGAAGAGTCACTATTGCGCTCCCATTGTCATACACAGGGCAAATAGCACACTCGTCTGTTCCCAGCAAGTACAGTGTATTGGACTGAAGAGGAGCTACTGTTCTTGTCAGTTTTTTAAGCAGAATTTAACTAGATATGGCCGTGTGTGTAGGAAACACAGTTCTTCTGTTCTGAGCAAGCTCACTGTTCGGACCCCATAGGAAACACAGTAGAGTAGAAGTGTGCTCTTTTCTCAAAAGCAGAGTGTGTTTCTTGTAATGCGAGCTAGCGTTTATTTTCCAGTTCTAAATGGAGTTGAATCACATGCAGTTTTTTGTCTTACGAGCAAGAGTTGTTTTCTGGTAAGGAAAGTCACTATTGTGCTCCCATTGCCATACACAGTGCAAATAGCACTCGTGTCTGTTCACAGCAAGTACAGTGTATTGGACTGAAGAGGAGCTCTTTTCTTGTCAGTTTCCTAAGCAGAGTTGAACTAGATATGGCCCGTGTGTGTAGGAAGCACAGTTCTTTTGTTCTGAGCAAGCTCACTGTTCGGACCCCATAGGAAGCACAGTAGAGTAGTAGCGTGCTCTTTTCTCAAAAGCAGAGTGTGTTTCTTGTAAGGCGAGTTAGCGTTTGTTTCCAAGTCCTAAATGGAGTTGAATCACAGGCAGTTTTTGGTTTACTAGCAATGTTGTTTTCTGGTAAGGAAAGTCACTATTGCGCTCCCTTTGCCATACACAGTGCAAATAGCACTCATGTCTGTTCCTAGCAAGTACAGTGTATTGGACTGAAGAGGAGCTACTGATCTTGTCAGTTTCCTAAGCAGAGTTGAACTAGATATGGCCCGTGTATGTAGGAAGCACAGTTCTTTTGTTCTGAGCAAGCTCACTGTTCAGACCCCATAGGAAATAAAGTAGAGTAGAAGCGTGCTCTTTTCTCAAAAGAGGAGTATGTTTCTTGTAAGGCGAGCTAGCATATGATTCCCAGTCCTAAAAGGAGTTGAATCACATGCTGTTTTTGGTCCTATGAGCAAGAGTTGTTTTCTGGTAAGAAGAGTCACTATTGCGCTCGCATTGTCATGCACAGGGCAAATAGCACTCGCGTCTGTTCCCAGCATGTAAAGTGTATTGGACTGAAGAGGATCTACTGTTCTTGTCAGTTTCCTAAGCAGAATTGATCTAGATATGGCCGTGTGTGTAGGAAGCACAGTTCTTTTGTTCTGAGCAAGCTAACTGTTCTGGCCATATTGGAAACACAGTAGAGTAGAAGAGTGCTCTTTTCTCAAAAGCAGAGTGTGTTTCTTGTAAGGCGAGCTAGCGTTTGTTTCCCAGTCCTAAAATTAGTTGAGACATGCAGTTTTTGGTCCTATGAGCAAGAGTTGTTTTCTGGTAAGGAAAGTCACTATTGCACTCCCTTTGCCATACACAGTGCAAATAGCACTCGCGTCTGTTCCCAGCTAGTACAGTGTATTGGACTGAAGAGGAGCTACTTTTCTTGTCAGTTTCCTAAGTAGAGTTGAACTAGATATGGCCCGTGTATGTAGGAAGCACAGTTCTTTTGTTCAAAGCAAGCTCACTGTTCAGACTCCATAGGAAACACAGTAGAGTACAAGAGTGCTCTTTTCTCAAAAGCAGAGTGTGTTTCTTGTAAGGCGAGCTAGCGTTTGTTTCCCAGTCCTAAATGGAGTTGAATCACATGCAGTTTTTGTTTTATGAGCAACAGTTGTTTTCTGGTAAGGAAAGTCACTATTGCGCTCCCATTGCCATACACAGTGCAAATATTACTCACGTCTGTTCCCAGCAAGTACAGTGTATTGGACTGAAGAGGAGCTACTGATCTTGTCAGTTTCCTAAGCAGAGTTGAACTGGATATGGCCCATGTATGTAGGAAGCACAGTTCTTTTGTTCTGAGCAAGCTCACTGTCCAGACCCCATAGGAAAAAAAGTAGAGTAGAAGAGTGATCGTTTCTCAAAAGCAGAGTGTGTTGCTTGTAAGGTGAGCTAGCATTTGTTTTCCAGTCCTAAATGGAGTTGATCACATGCAGTTTCAGGTCCTAAAACCAAGAGTTGTTTTCTCTTAAGGAAATTCACTATTGTGCTCCCTTTGCCAGACACAGTACAAATAGTACTCGCGTCTGTTCCCAGCAAGTACAGTGTATTGGACTGAAGAGGAGCTACTGTTCTTGTCAGGTTCCTAAGCAGAGTTGAACTAGATATGGCCCGTGTGTAGGAAGCACAGTTCTTTTATTCTGAGCAAGCTCACTGTTCGGACCCCATAGGAAACACAGTAGAGTAGAAGAGTGCTCTTTTCTCAAAAGCAGAGTGTGTTTCTTGTATGGAGAGCTAGCGTTTGTTTCCAAGTCCTAAATGGAGTTGAATCCCACGCAGTTTCTAGTCCTACGAGCAAGAGTTGTTTTCTGGTAAGAATAGTGACTATTGCGTTCCCATTGCCATACACAGTGCAAATAGCACTCGCGTCTGTTCCCAGCAAGTACAGTGTATTGGACAGAAGATGAGCTACTGTTCTTGTCAGTTTCCTAAGCACAGTTAAAGTAGATATGACCCGTGTGTGTAGGAAGCACAGTTCTTTGTTCTGAGCAAGCTCACTGTTCTGGCATATATTGGAAACAAAATAGAGTAGAAGAGTGATCTTTTCTCAAAAGCAGAGTCTGTTTCTTGTAAGGCGAGCGAGCATTTGTTTCCCAGTCCTAAATGGAGTTGAATCATATGCAGTTTTTGATCCTACGAGCAAGAGTTGTTTTTTGGTAAGGAAAGTCACTATTGCGCTCCCATTGCCATACACAGTGCAAATAGCACTTGCGTCTGTACCCAGCAAGTACAGTGTATTGGACTGAAGAGGAGCTACTGTTCTTGTCAGTTTCCCAAGCACAGTTGAACTAGATGTGGCCCGTGTGTGTAGGAAGCACAGCTCTTTTGTTCTGAGCAAGCTCACTTTTCGGACCCTATAGGAAACACAGTAGAGTAGAGGAGTGCTCTTTTCACAAAAGCAGAGTGTGTTTCTTGTAAGGAGAGCTAGGGTTTGTTTCCCAGTCAGAAATGGAGTTGAATCCCATGCGGTTTCTGTTCCTACGAGCAAGAGGTGTTTTCTGGTAATAAGAGTCACTATTGCGCTCCCATTGCAATACACAGTGCAAATAGCACTCCCGTCTGCTTCCAGCAAGTACAGTGTATTGGACTGAAGAGGATCTACTGTCCTTGTCAGTTTCCTTAGCAGAGTTGAACTAGATATGGCCGAGTGTATAGGAAGCACAGTTCTTTTGTTCTGAGCAAGCTCACTGTTCTGGCCCTGTAGGAAACACAATAGAGTAGAAGAGTGATCTTTTCTCAAAAGCAGAGTGTGTTTCTCGTAAGGCGAGCTAGCGTTTGTTTCCCAATCCTAAATGGAGTTGAATCCCATGCAGTTTCTGGTCCTACGTGCAAAAGTTGTTTTCTGGTAAGAAGAGTCACTATTGCGCTCCCATTGCCATGCACAGGGCAAATATCACTAGCGTCTGTTCCCAGCATGTACAGTGTATTGGACTGAAGAGGATCTACTGTTCTTGTCAGTTTCCTAAGCAGAGTTGAACTAGCTATGGCCCGTGTGTGTAGGAAACACAGTTCTTTGTTCTGAGACAGCTCACTCTTCTGGCCCTATAAGAAACACATTAGAGTAGAAGACTGCTCTTTTCTCAAAAGCAGAGTGAGTTTCTTGTAAGTCGAGATAGCGTTTGATTCCCAGCCCTAAATGGATTTGAATCACATGCAGTTTCTGGTCTTACGAGCAGGAGTTTTTTTGTGGTAAGGAAAGTCACTATTGCGCTCCCATTGCCATACACAGTGCGATTAGCACTCGCGTCTGTTCCCAGCAAGGACAGTGTATTGGACTGAAGTGGAGCTACTGTTCTTGTCAGTTTCCTAAGCAGTGTTGAACTAGATATGGCCCCTGTGTGTAGGATGCACAGTTCTTTTGTTCTGAGCAAGCTCACTGTTCGGACCCCATAGGAAACACAGTAGAGTAGAAGAGTGCTCTTTTCTCAAAAGCAGAGTGTGTTTCTTGTAAGGCGAGCTAGCGTTTGTTTCCCAGTCCTAAATGGAGTTGAATAACATGCAGTTTTTGGTTTACAAGCAAGAGTTGTTTTCTGGTAAGGAAAGTCACTATTGCGCTCCCATTGCCATACACAGTGAAAATAGCACTCATGTCTGTTCCCAGCAATTACAGTGTATTGGACTGAAGAGGAGCTACTGATCTTGTCAGTTTCCTAAGCAGAGTTGAACTAGATATGGCCCGTGTATGTAGGAAGCACAGTTCTTTTGTTCTGAGCAAGCTCACTGTTCACAACCCATAAAAAAAAAAAGTGGAGTAGAAGAGTTCTCTTTTCTCAAAAGCAGAGTGTGTTTCTTGTAAGGCGAGCTAGCGTTTGTTTCCCAGTCCTAAAAGGAGTTGAATCACATGCAGTTTTTGGTCCTACGAGCAAGAATTGTTTTCTGGTAAGAAGAGTCACTATTGCACTCCCATTGTCATACACAGGGCAAATAGCACACGCGTCTGTTCCAAGCAAGTACAGTGTATTGGACTGAACAGGAGCTACTGTTCTTGTCAGTTTCCTAAGCAGAGTTGAACTAGATATGGCCCGAGTGTGTAGGAAGTACAGTTCTTTTATTCTGAGCAGGCTCACTGTTCTAGACCTATAGGAAACACAGTAGAGTAGAAGAGTGTCTTTTCTCAAAAGCAGAGTGTGTTTCTTGTAAGGGGAGCCAGCGATTCTTTCCCAGTCCTAAGTGGTGTTGAATCACATGCAGTTTCTGGTCCTACGAGCAAGAGTTGTTTTCTGGTAAGAAGAGTCACTATTGTGCTCCCATTGTCATGCACAGAACAAATAGTACTCGCGTCTGTTCCCAGCATGTAAAGTGTATTGGACTGAAGAGAATCTACTGTTCTTGTCAGGTTCCTAAGCAGAATTGAAATAGATATGGCCGTGTGTGTAGGAAGCACAGTTCTTTTGTTCTGAGCAAGCTGACTGTTCGGACCCCATAGGAAACACAGTAGAGTAGAAGAGTGCTCATTCTCAAAAGCAGAGTGTGTTTCTTGTAAGGCGAGCTAGCATTTGTTACCCAGTCCTAAATGGAGTTGAATCATATGCAGTTTCTTGTCTTACGAGCAAGAGTTGTTTTCTGGTAAGAAGAGTCACTATTGCGCTCCCATTGTCATACACAGGGCAAATAGCACTGGTGTCGGTTCCCAGCATGTACAGTGTATTGGACTGAAGAGGAGCTACTGTTCTTGTCAGTTGACTAAGCAGAATTTATCTAGATATGGCCGTGTGTGTAGGAAGCACAGTTCCTTTGTTCTGAGCAAGCTCACTGTTCTGGCCATATAGGAAACACAGTAGAGTAGATGAGTGCTCTTTTCTCAAAATCAGAGTCTGTTTCTTGTAAGGCAAGCCAGCGTTTATTTCCCAGTTCTCAATGGAGTTGAATCACATGCAGTTTTTGGTTTACGAGCAACAATTGTTTTCTGGTAAGGAAAGTCACTATTGCACTCCCATTGCCATACACAGTGCAAATAGCACTGGCGTCTGTTCCCAGCAAGTACAGTGTATTGGACTGAAGAGGAGCTACTGTTCTTGTCAGTTTCCTAAGCAGAGTTGAACTAGATGTGCCCCTGGTTTGTAGGAAGCACAGTTCTTTTGTTCTGAGCAAGCTCACTGTTCAGATCCCATAGGAAACACAGTAGAGTAGAAGAGTGCTCTTTTCTCAAAGGTAGAGTGTGTTTCTTGTAATGCGAGCTAGCGTATGTTTCCCAGTCCTAAAGGGAGTTGAATCCCATTGAGTTTCTGGTCCTATGAGCAAGATTTGTTTTCTGGTAAGAAGATTCACTCTTGCGCTCCCATTGTCATACACAGGGCAAATAGCACTGGCGTCTGTTCCCAGCAAGTACAGTGTATTGGACTGAAGAGGATCTACTGTTCTTGTCAGTTTCCTAAGCAGAGTTGAACTAGATATAGCCCGTGTGTGTAGGAAGCACTGTTCTTTTTTTCTGAGCAAGCTCACTGTTCTGGCCTGTAGGAAACACATTAGAGTAGAAGAGTGCTCTTCTCTCAAAAGCAGTGTGTGTTTTTTGTAAGGCCAGCTAGCGTTTGTTTCCCAGTCCTAAATGGAGTTGAATCACATGCAGTTTCTAGTCTTACGAGCAAGAGTTGTTTTCTGGTAAGAAGAGTCACTATTGCGCTCCCATTGTCATACACAGGGCAAATAGCACTGGCGTCTGTTCCCAGCATGTACAGTGTATTGGACTGAAGAGGATCTATTGTTCTCGTCAGTTTCCTAAGCAGAATTGAACCTGATATGGCCGTGTGTGTAGGAAGCACAGTTCTTTTGTTCTGAGCATGCTCACTGTTGTGGCCCTATAGGAAACACATTAGAGTAGAAGAGTGCTCTTTTCTCACAATCAGAGTGTGTTTCTTGTAAGGTGAGCTAGCGTTTGTTTCCCAGTCCTAAATGGAGTTGAATCACATGCAATTTCTGGTCCTACGAGCAAGAGTTGTTTTCTGGTAAGGAAAGTCACTATTGCGATCCCTTTCCCATACACTGTGCAAATAGCACTCACGTCTGTTCCAAGCAAGTAAGGTGTATTGGACTGAAGAGGAGCTACTGTTCTTGTCAGTTTCCTAAGCAGAGTTGAACTAGATATGGCCGTGTGTTTAGGAAGCACAGTTCTTTTGTTCTGAGCAAGCTCACTGTTCTGGCCCTATAGGAAACACATTAGAGTAAATTACAGCTCTTTTCTCAAAAGCAGAGTGTGTTACTTGTAAGGCGAGCTAGCCTTTGTTTCCCAGTCCTAAATGGAGTTGAATCACATGCAGTTTTTGTTCCTACAAGAAAGAGTTGTTTTCTGGTAAGGAAAGTCACTATTGTGCTCCCTTTGCAATACACAGTGCAAATAGCCCTCACGTCTGTTCCCAGCAAGTACAGTGTATTGGACTGAAGAGGAGCTACTGTTCTTGTCAGTTTCCTAAGAAGAGTTGAACTAGATATGGCCCGTGTATGTAGGAAGCACAGTTCTTTTGTTCTGTGCAAGCTCACTGTTCGGATTCCATAGGAAACAGTGTAAAGTAGAAGAGTGCTCTTTTCTCAAAAGCAGAGTCTGTTTCTTTTAAGCCGAGCTAGTGTTTGTTTCCCAGTAAGAAATGGAGTTGAATCACATGCAGTTTCTGGTCCTACGAGCAAGAGTTGTTTTCTGGTAAGGAATCACTATTGCGCTCCCATTGCCATACACAGTGCAAATAGCACTCGCGTCTGTTCCCAGCAAGTACAGTGTATTGGACTGAAGAGGAGCTACTGTTCTTGTCATTTTCCTAAGCAGAGTTGAACTAGATACGGCCAGTGTGTGTAGGAAGCACAGTTCTTTTGTTTTGAGCAAGCTCACTGTTCTGGTCCCATAGGAAAAACAGAAGAGTAGAAGAGTGCTCTTTTCTCAAAAGCAGAGTGTGTTTCTTCTTTGGCGAG
The DNA here is from genome assembly GCF_949786415.1 of Peromyscus eremicus. Taxonomy (NCBI): domain Eukaryota; kingdom Metazoa; phylum Chordata; class Mammalia; order Rodentia; family Cricetidae; genus Peromyscus; species Peromyscus eremicus. The sequence goes on along the minus strand of NW_026734878.1, from coordinate 148,744 downwards.
CTAGCGTTTTTTCCCAGTCTTAAATGGAGTGAATCCCATGCAGTTTCTGGTCCTACAATCAAGAGTTGTTTTCTGGTAAGAAGAGACACTATTGCGCTCCCATTGTCATACACAGTGCAAATAGCACTGGCGTCTGTTCCCAGCTTGTACTGTGTATTGGACTGAAGAAGATCTACTGTTCTTGTCAGTTTCCTAAGCAGAATTGATCTAGATATGGCCGTGTGTGTAGGAAGCACAGTTCTTTTGTTCTGAGCAAGCTCACTGTTCTGGCCATATAGGAAACACAGTAGAGTAGAAGAGTGCTCTTTTCTCAAAATCAGTGTCTGTTACTTGTAAGGCGAGCTAGTGTTTATTTCCCAGTTCTAAATGGAATTGTAGCACATGGAGTTTTCGGTCCTACGAGCAAGAGTTGTGTTCTGGTAAGGAAAGTCACTATTGAGTTCCCATTACCATACACAGTGCAAATATCAATCGCGTCTGTTCCAAGCAAGTACAGTGTATTGGACTGAAGAGGAGCTACTGTTCTTGTCAGTTTCCTAAGCAGAGTTGAATTAGATATGGCCCGTGTGTGTAGGAAGCACAGTTCTTTTGTTCTGAGCAAGCTCATTGTTCAGACCCCATAGGAGACACAGTAGAGTAGAAGAGTACTCTTTTCTCAAAAGCAGAGTGTGTTTCTTGTAAGGAGAGCTAGTGTTTGCTTCCCAGTCAGAAATGGATTTGAATCCCATGCAGTTTCTGGTCCTACGAGCAAGAGTTGTTTTCTGGTAAGGAAAGTAACTATTGTGCTTCCATTGCCATACACAGTGCAAATAGCACACGCGTCTGTTCCCAGCAAGTACAGTGTATTGGACTGAAGAGGAGCTACTGATCTTGTCAGTTTCCTAAGCAGAGTTGAACTAGATATGGCCCGTGTGTGTGGGAAGCACAGTGCTTTTGTTCTGAACAACCTCACTGTCCGGAAAACTTAGGAAACAGAGTCCAGTAAAAGAGTGCTCTTTTCTCAAAAGCAGAGTGTGTTTCTTGTAAGGCGAGCTAGCATTTGTTTCCCAGTCCTAAAAGGAGTTGAGACACATGCAGTTTTTGGTCCTACGAGCATGAGTTTTTTTTGGTAAGGAAAGTCACTATTGCGTTCCCTTTGCCATACACAGTGCAAATAGCACTCACGTCTATTCACAGCAAGTACAGTGTATTGGACTGAAGAGGAGCTACTGTTCTTGTCAGTTTCCTAAGCAGAATTGAACTAGATATGGCCGTGTGTGTAGGAAGCACAGTTCTTCTGTTCTGAGCAAGCTCACTGTTCAGACCCCATAGGAAAAAAAGGAGAGTAGAAGAGTGCTTTTTTCTCAAAAGCAGAGTGTGTTTCTTGTAAGGCGAGCTAGCGTTTGTTTCCCAGTCCTAAAAGGAGTTGAATCACATGCAGTTTTTGGTCCTACGAGCAAGAGTTGTTTTCTGGTAAGAAGAGTCACTATTGTGCTCCCATTGTCATGCACAGGGCAAATAGCACTCGCGTCTGTTCCCAGCATGTAAAGTGTATTGGACTGAAAAGAATCTACTGTTCTTGTCAGGTTCCTAAGCAGAATTGATCTAGATATGGCCGTGTGTGTAGGAAGCACAGTTCTTTTGTTCTGAGAAAGCTCACTCTTCTGGCCATATAGGAAACACAGTAGAGTAGAAGAGTGCTCTTTTCTCAAAAGCAGAGTCTGTTTCTCGTAAGGCGAACTAGCATTTATTTCCCAGTTCTAAATGGAGTTGAATCACATGCAGTTTTCGGTCCTACAAGCAAGAGTTGTGTTCTGGTAAGGAAAGTCACTATTGAGTTTCCATTACCATACACAGTGCAAATAGCACTCGCGTCTGTTACCAGCAAGTACAGTGTATTGGACTGAAGAACAGCTACTGTTCTTGTCAGTTTCATAAGTAGAGTTGAATTAGATATGGCCCGTGTGTGTAGGAAGCACAGTTCTTTTGTTCTGAGCAAGCTCACTGTTCAGACCCCATAGGAAACACGGTAGAGTAGAACAGTGCTCTTTACTCAAAAGCAGAGAGTGTTTCTTGTAAGGAGAGCTAGTGTTTGTTTCCCAGTCAGAAATGGAGTTGAATCCCATGCAGTTTCTGGTCCTATGAGCAAGAGTTGTTTTCTGGTAAGAAGAGTCACTATTGCACTCCCATTGTCATAAACAGGGCAAATAGCACACGCTTCTGTTCCCAGCAAGTACAGTGTATTGGCCTGAAGCGGAGCTACTGTTCTTGTCAGTTTCCTAAGCAGAGTTGAACTAGATATGGCCCGTGTGTAGGAAGCACAGTTCTTTTGTTCTGAGCAAGCTCACTGTTCGGACCCCATAGGAAACACAGTAGAGTAGAAGAGTGCTCTTTTCTCAAAAGCAGAGTGTGTTTCTTGTAAGGCGAGCTAGTGTTTGTTTCCCAGCCAGAAATGGAGTTGAATCCCATGCAGTTTCTGGTCCTACGAGCAAGAGTTGTTTTCTGGTAAGGAAAGTCACTATTGCACTTCCATTGCCATACACAGTGCAAATAGCACACGCGTCTGTTCCCAGCAAGTACAGTGTATTGGACTGAAGAGGAGCTACTGTTCTTGTCAGTTTCCTAAGCAGAGTTGAACTAGATATGGCCCGTGTGTGTAGGAAGCCTAGTTCTTTTGTTCTGAAGAAGCTCACTGTTCGTACCCCATAGGAAACACAGTAGAGTAGAAGAGTGCTCTTTTCTCAAAAGCAGAGTGTGTTTCTTGTAAGGCGAGCTAGCATTTGTTTCCCAGTCCTAAATGGAGTTGAATCACATGCAGTTTTTGGTTTACGAGCAACAGTTGTTTTCTGGTAAGGAAAGTCACTATTGCGGTCCCATTGCCATACACAGTGCAAATAGCACTCACGTCTGTTCACAGTAAGTACGGTGTATTGGACTGAACAGGAGCTACTGTCCTTGTTAGTTTGCTAAGCAGAGTTGAACTATATATGGCCCTTGTGTGTAGGAAGCACAGTTCTTTTGTTCTCAGCAAGCTCACTGTTCGGATCCCAAGGGAAAAAAATAGAATAGAAGAGTGCGATTTTCTCAAAAGCAGAGTGTTTTTCTTGTAAGGGGAGCTAGTGTTTGTTTCCCAGTCAGAAGTGGAGTTGAATCCCATGCAGTTTCTGGTCCTACGAGCAAGAGTTGTTTTCTGGTAAGAAGAGTCACTATTGAGCTCCCATTCCCATACACAGTGCAAATAGCACTCGCGTCTGTTCCCAGCAAGTACAGTGTATTGGACTGAAGAGGATCTACTGTTCTTGTCAGTTTCCTAAGCAGAATTGAACTATATATGGCCGTGTGTAGGAAGCACAGTTCTTTTGTTCTGAGCAAGCTCACTGTTCGGACCCCATAGGAAAAAAAGTAGAGTAGAAGAGTGCTCTTTTCTCAAAAGGATAGTGTGTTTCTAGTAAGGCGAGTTAGTGTTTGTTTCCCAGTCCTAAATGGAGTTGATACACATGCAGTTTCTTGTCCTACGAGTAAGAGTTGTTTTCTGAAAAAAAGAGTCACTATTGCGCTCCCATTGTCATACACAGGGCAAATAACACTAGCGTCTGTTCCCAGCTTGTACTGTGTATTGGACTGAAGAGGATCTACTGTTCTTGTCAGTTTCCTAATCAGAATTGAACTAGATATGGCTCGAGTGTGTAGGGAGTACAGTTCTTTTATTCTGAGCAGGCTCACTGTTCTAGACCTATAGGAAACACAGTAGAGTAGAAGAGTGTCTTTTCTCAAAAGCAGAGTGTGTTTCTTGTAAGGGGAGCTAGCGATTGTTTCCCAGTCCTAAGTGGTGTTGAATCACATGCAGTTTCTGGTCCTACGAGCAAGAGTTGTTTTCTGGTAAGAAGAGTCACTATTGCGCTTCCATTGTCATGCACAGGGCAAATAGTACTCGCGTCTGTTCCCAGCATGTAAAGTGTATTGGACTGGAGAGAATCTACTGTTCTTGTCAGGTTCCTAAGCAGAATTGAAATAGATATGGCCGTGTGTAGGAAGCACAGTTCTTTTGTTCTGAGCAAGCTGACTGTTCGGACCCCATAGGAAACACAGTAGAGTAGAAGAGTGCTCATTCTCAAAAGCAGAGTGTGTTTCTTGTAAGGCGAGCTAGCGTTTGTTTCCCAGTCCTAAATGGAGTTGAATCATATGCAGTTTCTTGTCTTATGAGCAAGAGTTGTTTTCTGGTAAGAAGAGTCACTATTGCGCTCCCATTGTCATACACAGGGCAAATAGCACTGGTGTCTGTCCCCAGCATGTACAGTGTATTGGACTGAAGAGGAGCTACTGTTCTTGTCAGTTTCCTAAGCAGAATTTATCTAGATATGGCCGTGTGTGTAGGAAGCACAGTTCTTTTGTTCTGAGCAAGCTCACTGTTCTGGCCATATAGGAAACACAGTAGAGTAGAAGAGTGCTCTTTTCTCAAAAGCAGAGTCTGTTTCTTGTAAGGCAAGCTAGCGTTTATTTCCCAGTTCTAAATGGAGTTGAATCACATGCAGTTTTTGGTTTACGAGCAACAGTTGATTTCCGGTAATGAAAGTCACTATTGAGTTCCCATTACCATACACAGTGCAAATAGCACTCGCGTCTGTTCCCAGCAAGTACAGTGTATTGGACTGAAGAGGAGCTACTGTTCTTGTCAGTTTCCTAAGCAAAATTGAACTAGATATGGCCGTGTGTGTAGGAAGCACAGTTCTTTTGTTCTGAGCAAGCTCACTGTTCAGACCCCATATGAAACACAGTAGAGTAGAAGAGTGTCTTTTCTCAAAAGCAGAGTGTGTTTCTCGTAAGGCGAGCTAGCGATTGTTTCCCAGTCCTAAGTGGTGTTGAATCACATGCAGTTTCTGCTCGTATGAGCAAGAGTTGTTTTCTGGTAAGAAGAGTCACTATTGCGCTCCCATTGTCATGCACAGGGCAAATAGCACTCGCGTCTGTTCCCAGCATGTAAAGTGTATTAGACTGAAGGGTATCTACTGTATTTGTCAGATTCCTAAGCAAAATTGAACTAGATATGGCCGTGTTTTTTGGAAGCACAGTTCTTTTGTTCTGAGCAAGCTCACTGTTCTGGCCATATAGGAAACACAGTAGAGTAGAAGAGTGCTCTTTTCTCAAAAGCAGTGTCTGTTACTTGTAAGGCGAGCTAGTGTTTATTTCCCAGTTCTAAATGGAGTTGAATCACATGCAGTTTTCGGTCGTACGAGCAAGAGTTGTGTTCTGGTAATGAAAGGCACTATTGAGTTCACATTACCTTACACAGTGCAAATAGCACTCGCGTCTGTTACCAGCAAGTACAGTGTATTGGAATGAAGAAGAGCTACTGATCTTTTCAGTTTCCTAAGCAGAGTTGAATTAGATATGGCCCATGTGTGTAGGAAGCACAGTTCTTTTGTTCTGAGCAAGGTCACTGTTCGGACCCCATAGGAAACACAGTAGAGTAGAAGAGTGCTCTTTTGTCAAAAGCAGAGTGTGTTTCTTGTAAGGAGAGCTAGTGTTGGTTTCCCAGTCAGAAATGAAGTTGAATCCCATGCATTTTCTGGTCCTACAAGCAAGAGTTTTTTTCTGGTAAGGAAAGTCACTATTGTGCTTCCATTGCCATACACAGTGCAAATAGCACACGCGTCTGTTCCCAGCAAGTACAGTGTATAGGACTGAAGAGGAGCTACTGTTCTTGTCAGTTTCCTAAGCAGAGTTGAACTAGATATGGCCCGTGTGTGTAGGAAGCACAGTTCTTTTGTTCTGAGCAAGCTCACTGTTCGAACCCCATAGGAAACACAGTAGAGTAGAAGAGTGCTCTTTTCTCAAAAGCAGAGTCTGTTTCTTGTAAGGAGAGCTAGTGTTTGTTTCCCATTCAGAAATGGAGTTGAATCCCATGCAGTTTCTGGTCCTATGAGCAAGAGTTGTTTTCTGGTAAGGAAAGTAACTATTGCGATTCCATTGACATACACAGTGCAAATAGCACACGCGTCTGTTCCCAGAAAATACAGTGTATTGGACTGAAGAGGAGCTACTGATCTTGTCAGTTTCCTAAGCAGAGTTGAACTAGATATGGCCCGTGTGTGTAGGAAGCACAGTTCTTTTGTTCTGAACAAGTCACTGTTCGGAAAACTTAGGAAACACAGTACAGTAGAAGAGTGCTCTTTTCTCAAAAGCAGAGTGTGTTTCTTGTAAGGCGAGCTAGCATTTGTTTCCCAGTCCTAAAAGGAGTTGAGACACATGCAGTTTTTGGTCCTACGAGCATGAGTTTTTTTCTGGTAAGGAAAGTCACTATTGCGTTCCCTTTGCCATACACAGTGCAAATAGCACTCGCGTCTATTCACAGCAAGTACAGTGTATTGGACTGAAGAGGAGCTCTTTTCTTGTCAGTTTCCTAAGCAGAGTTGAATTAGATATTGCCCGTGTGTGTAGGAAGCACAGTTCTTTTGTTCTGAGCAAGCTCACTGTTCAGGCTCCATAGGAAACACAGTAGAGTAGAAGAGTGCTCTTTTCTCAAAAGCAGAGTGTGTTTCTTGTAAAGAGAGCTAGTGTTTGTTTCCCAGTCAGAAATGGAGTTGAATTCCATGCAGTTTCTGGTCCTATGAGCAAGAGTTGTTTTCTGGTAAGAAGAGTCACTATTGCGCTCCCATTGTCATACACAGGGCAAATAGCACACTCGTCTGTTCCCAGCAAGTACAGTGTATTGGACTGAAGAGGAGCTACTGTTCTTGTCAGTTTTTTAAGCAGAATTTAACTAGATATGGCCGTGTGTGTAGGAAACACAGTTCTTCTGTTCTGAGCAAGCTCACTGTTCGGACCCCATAGGAAACACAGTAGAGTAGAAGTGTGCTCTTTTCTCAAAAGCAGAGTGTGTTTCTTGTAATGCGAGCTAGCGTTTATTTTCCAGTTCTAAATGGAGTTGAATCACATGCAGTTTTTTGTCTTACGAGCAAGAGTTGTTTTCTGGTAAGGAAAGTCACTATTGTGCTCCCATTGCCATACACAGTGCAAATAGCACTCGTGTCTGTTCACAGCAAGTACAGTGTATTGGACTGAAGAGGAGCTCTTTTCTTGTCAGTTTCCTAAGCAGAGTTGAACTAGATGTGGCCCGTGTGTGTAGGAAGCACAGTTCTTTTGTTCTGAGCAAGCTCACTGTTCGGACCCCATAGGAAGCACAGTAGAGTAGTAGCGTGCTCTTTTCTCAAAAGCAGAGTGTGTTTCTTGTAAGGCGAGTTAGCGTTTGTTTCCAAGTCCTAAATGGAGTTGAATCACAGGCAGTTTTTGGTTTACTAGCAATGTTGTTTTCTGGTAAGGAAAGTCACTATTGCGCTCCCTTTGCCATACACAGTGCAAATAGCACTCATGTCTGTTCCTAGCAAGTACAGTGTATTGGACTGAAGAGGAGCTACTGATCTTGTCAGTTTCCTAAGCAGAGTTGAACTAGATATGGCCCGTGTATGTAGGAAGCACAGTTCTTTTGTTCTGAGCAAGCTCACTGTTCAGACCCCATAGGAAATAAAGTAGAGTAGAAGCGTGCTCTTTTCTCAAAAGAGGAGTATGTTTCTTGTAAGGCGAGCTAGCATATGATTCCCAGTCCTAAAAGGAGTTGAATCACATGCTGTTTTTGGTCCTATGAGCAAGAGTTGTTTTCTGGTAAGAAGAGTCACTATTGCGCTCCCATTGTCATGCACAGGGCAAATAGCACTCGCGTCTGTTCCCAGCATGTAAAGTGTATTGGACTGAAGAGGATCTACTGTTCTTGTCAGTTTCCTAAGCAGAATTGATCTAGATATGGCCGTGTGTGTAGGAAGCACAGTTCTTTTGTTCTGAGCAAGCTAACTGTTCTGGCCATATTGGAAACACAGTAGAGTAGAAGAGTGCTCTTTTCTCAAAAGCAGAGTGTGTTTCTTGTAAGGCGAGCTAGCGTTTGTTTCCCAGTCCTAAAATTAGTTGAGACATGCAGTTTTTGGTCCTATGAGCAAGAGTTGTTTTCTGGTAAGGAAAGTCACTATTGCACTCCCTTTGCCATACACAGTGCAAATAGCACTCGCGTCTGTTCCCAGCTAGTACAGTGTATTGGACTGAAGAGGAGCTACTTTTCTTGTCAGTTTCCTAAGTAGAGTTGAACTAGATATGGCCCGTGTATGTAGGAAGCACAGTTCTTTTGTTCAAAGCAAGCTCACTGTTCAGACTCCATAGGAAACACAGTAGAGTACAAGAGTGCTCTTTTCTCAAAAGCAGAGTGTGTTTCTTGTAAGGCGAGCTAGCGTTTGTTTCCCAGTCCTAAATGGAGTTGAATCACATGCAGTTTTTGTTTTATGAGCAACAGTTGTTTTCTGGTAAGGAAAGTCACTATTGCGCTCCCATTGCCATACACAGTGCAAATATTACTCACGTCTGTTCCCAGCAAGTACAGTGTATTGGACTGAAGAGGAGCTACTGATCTTGTCAGTTTCCTAAGCAGAGTTGAACTGGATATGGCCCATGTATGTAGGAAGCACAGTTCTTTTGTTCTGAGCAAGCTCACTGTCCAGACCCCATAGGAAAAAAAGTAGAGTAGAAGAGTGATCGTTTCTCAAAAGCAGAGTGTGTTGCTTGTAAGGTGAGCTAGCATTTGTTTTCCAGTCCTAAATGGAGTTGATCACATGCAGTTTCAGGTCCTAAAACCAAGAGTTGTTTTCTCTTAAGGAAATTCACTATTGTGCTCCCTTTGCCAGACACAGTACAAATAGTACTCGCGTCTGTTCCCAGCAAGTACAGTGTATTGGACTGAAGAGGAGCTACTGTTCTTGTCAGGTTCCTAAGCAGAGTTGAACTAGATATGGCCCGTGTGTAGGAAGCACAGTTCTTTTATTCTGAGCAAGCTCACTGTTCGGACCCCATAGGAAACACAGTAGAGTAGAAGAGTGCTCTTTTCTCAAAAGCAGAGTGTGTTTCTTGTATGGAGAGCTAGCGTTTGTTTCCAAGTCCTAAATGGAGTTGAATCCCACGCAGTTTCTAGTCCTACGAGCAAGAGTTGTTTTCTGGTAAGAATAGTGACTATTGCGTTCCCATTGCCATACACAGTGCAAATAGCACTCGCGTCTGTTCCCAGCAAGTACAGTGTATTGGACAGAAGATGAGCTACTGTTCTTGTCAGTTTCCTAAGCACAGTTAAAGTAGATATGACCCGTGTGTGTAGGAAGCACAGTTCTTTGTTCTGAGCAAGCTCACTGTTCTGGCATATATTGGAAACAAAATAGAGTAGAAGAGTGATCTTTTCTCAAAAGCAGAGTCTGTTTCTTGTAAGGCGAGCGAGCATTTGTTTCCCAGTCCTAAATGGAGTTGAATCATATGCAGTTTTTGATCCTACGAGCAAGAGTTGTTTTTTGGTAAGGAAAGTCACTATTGCGCTCCCATTGCCATACACAGTGCAAATAGCACTTGCGTCTGTACCCAGCAAGTACAGTGTATTGGACTGAAGAGGAGCTACTGTTCTTGTCAGTTTCCCAAGCACAGTTGAACTAGATGTGGCCCGTGTGTGTAGGAAGCACAGCTCTTTTGTTCTGAGCAAGCTCACTTTTCGGACCCTATAGGAAACACAGTAGAGTAGAGGAGTGCTCTTTTCACAAAAGCAGAGTGTGTTTCTTGTAAGGAGAGCTAGGGTTTGTTTCCCAGTCAGAAATGGAGTTGAATCCCATGCGGTTTCTGTTCCTACGAGCAAGAGGTGTTTTCTGGTAATAAGAGTCACTATTGCGCTCCCATTGCAATACACAGTGCAAATAGCACTCCCGTCTGCTTCCAGCAAGTACAGTGTATTGGACTGAAGAGGATCTACTGTCCTTGTCAGTTTCCTTAGCAGAGTTGAACTAGATATGGCCGAGTGTATAGGAAGCACAGTTCTTTTGTTCTGAGCAAGCTCACTGTTCTGGCCCTGTAGGAAACACAATAGAGTAGAAGAGTGATCTTTTCTCAAAAGCAGAGTGTGTTTCTCGTAAGGCGAGCTAGCGTTTGTTTCCCAATCCTAAATGGAGTTGAATCCCATGCAGTTTCTGGTCCTACGTGCAAAAGTTGTTTTCTGGTAAGAAGAGTCACTATTGCGCTCCCATTGCCATGCACAGGGCAAATATCACTAGCGTCTGTTCCCAGCATGTACAGTGTATTGGACTGAAGAGGATCTACTGTTCTTGTCAGTTTCCTAAGCAGAGTTGAACTAGCTATGGCCCGTGTGTGTAGGAAACACAGTTCTTTGTTCTGAGACAGCTCACTCTTCTGGCCCTATAAGAAACACATTAGAGTAGAAGACTGCTCTTTTCTCAAAAGCAGAGTGAGTTTCTTGTAAGTCGAGATAGCGTTTGATTCCCAGCCCTAAATGGATTTGAATCACATGCAGTTTCTGGTCTTACGAGCAGGAGTTTTTTTGTGGTAAGGAAAGTCACTATTGCGCTCCCATTGCCATACACAGTGCGATTAGCACTCGCGTCTGTTCCCAGCAAGGACAGTGTATTGGACTGAAGTGGAGCTACTGTTCTTGTCAGTTTCCTAAGCAGTGTTGAACTAGATATGGCCCCTGTGTGTAGGATGCACAGTTCTTTTGTTCTGAGCAAGCTCACTGTTCGGACCCAATAGGAAACACAGTAGAGTAGAAGAGTGCTCTTTCTCAAAAGCAGAGTGTGTTTCTTGTAAGGCGAGCTGGCGTTTGTTTCCAGTCAGAAATGGATTTGAATCCAATGCATTTTCTGCTCCTACGAGCAAGAGTTATTTTCTGGTAAGGAAAGTCACTATTGAGTTCCCATTGCCATACACAGTGCAAATAACACTCGCGTCTGTTCCCAGCAAGTACAGTGTATTGGACTGAAGAGGAGCTACTGTTCTTGTCAGTTTCCTAAGCAGAGTTGAATTATATATGTCCCGTGTGCGTAGAAAGCACAGTTCTTTTGTTCTGAGCAAGCTCCCTGTTCAGACCCCATAGGAAACACAGTAGAGTAGAAGAGTGCTCCTTTCTCAAAAGCAGAGTGTGTTTCTTGTAAGGAGAGCTAGTGTTTGTTTCCCAGTCCAAAATGGAGTTGAATCCCATGCAGTTTCTGGTCCTACGAGCAAGAGTTGTTTTCTGATAAGAAGAGTCACTATTGCGCTCCTATTGCCATACACAGTGCAAATAGCACTGGCATCTGTTCCCAGCAAGTACAGTGTATTGGACTGAAGAGGAGCTACTGTTCTTGTCAGTTTCCTAAGCAGAGTTGAACTAGATATGGCCCGTGTGTGTAGGAAGCATAGTTCTTTTGTCTGAGCAAGCTCACTGTTTGGAACCCATAGTAAACACAGTAGAGTAGGAGAGTACTCTTTTCTCAAAAGCAGAGTGAGTTTCTTGTAAGGCGAGCTAGCGTTTGTTTCCCAGTCAGAAATGGAGTTGAATCCCATGCAGTTTCTGGTCCTACTAGCAAGAGATGTTTTCTGATAAGAAGAGTCACTATTGCGCTCCTATTGCAATATACAGTGCAAATAGCACTCGCGTCTGTTTCCACCAAGTACAGTGTATTGGACTGAAGAGGAGCTACTGCTCTTGTCAGTTTCCTAAGCAGAGTTGAACTAGATATGGCCCGTGTGTGTAGGAAGCACCGTTCTTTTTTTCTGAGCAAGCTCACTGTTCGGACCCCATAAAAACACAGTAGGGTAGAAGAGTGCTCATTTTTCAAAAGCAGAGTGTGTTTCTTGTAATGCGAGCTAGCGTTTGTTTCCCAGTCCTAAATGGAGTTGAATCACATCCAGTTTTTGGTCCTACGAGCAAGAGTTGTTTTCTGGTAAGGAAAGTCATTATTGTGCTCACATTGCCATACACGGAGCAGATAGCACTTGCGTTTGTTCCCAGCAAGTAAAGTGTATTGGACTGAAGAGGAGCTACTGTTCTTGTCAGTTGCCTAAGCAGAGTTGAACTAGATATGGCCTGTGTGTGTAGGAAGCACAGTTCTATTGTTCTGAGCATGCTCACTGTTCTGGCCCTATAGGAAAAACAATAGAGTAGAAGAGTGATCTTTTCTCAAAAGCAGAGTGTGTTTCTTGTAAGGTGAGCTAGCGTTTGTTCCCCAATCCTAAATGGAGTTTAATCCCATTTAGTTTCTGGTCCTACGAGCAAGAGTTGTTTTCTGGTAAGAAGAGTCACTATTGCGCTCCCATTGCCATGCACAAGGCAAATAGCACTGGCGTCTGTTCCCAGCATGTACAGTGTATTGGACTGAAGAGGAGCTACTGTTCTTGTCAGTTTCCCAAGCACAGTTGAACTAGATATGGCCCGTGTGTGTAGGAAGCACAGTTCTTTTGTTCTGAGAAAGCTCACTATTCTGGCCCTATAAGAAACACATTAGAGTAGAAGACTGCTCTTCTCTCAAAAGCAGAGTGAGTTTCTTGTAAGTCGAGCTAGCGTTTGATTCCCAGTCCTAAATGGACTTGAATCACATGCAGTGTCTGGTCCTACGAGCAGGAGTCGTTTTCTGGTAAGGAAAGTCACTATTGCGCTCGCATTGCCATACACAGTGCGATTAGCATTCGCGTCTGTTCCCAGCAAGGTCAGTGTATTGGACTGAAGTGGAGCTACTGTTCTTGTCAGTTTCCTAAGCAGTGTTGAACTAGATATGGCCCCTGTGTGTAGGAACCACAGTTCTTTTGTTCTGAGCAAGCTCACTGTTCGGACCCAATAGGAAACACAGTAGAGTAGAAGAGTGCTCTTTCTCAAAAGCAGAGTGTGTTTCTTGTAAGGCGAGCTAGCGTTTGTTTCCCAGTCAGAAATGGAGTTGAATCCCATGCAGTTTCTGCTCCTACGATCAAGAGTGATTTTCTGGTAAGGAAAGTCACTATTGAGTTCCCATTGCGATACACAGTGCAAATAGCACTGGCGTCTGTTCCCAGCAAGTACAGTGTATTGGACTGAAGAGGAGCTACTGTTCTTGTCAGTTTCCTAAGCAGAGTTGAATTAGATATGTCCCGTGTGTGTAGGAAGCACAGTTCTTTTGTTCTGAGCAAGCTCCCTGTTCAGACCCCATAGGAAACACAGTAGAGTAGAAGAGTGCTCCTTTCTCAAAAGCACAGTGTGTTTCTTGTAAGGAGAGCTAGTGTTTGTTTCCCAGTCAGAAATGGAGTTGAATCCCATGCAGTTTCTGGTCCTATGAGCAAGAGTTTTTTTCTGATAAGAAGAGTCACTATTGCGCTCCTATTGCCATACACAGTGCAAATAGCACTGGCGTCTGTTCCCAGCAAGTACAGTGTATTGGACTGAAGAGGAGCTACTGTTCTTGTCAGTTTCCTAAGCAGAGTTGAACTAGATATGGCCCGTGTGTGTAGGAAGAATAGTTCTTTTGTCTGAGCAAGCTCACTGTTTGGAACCCATAGTAAACACAGTAGAGTAGGAGAGTACTCTTTTCTCAAAAGCAGAGTGAGTTTCTTGTAAGGCCAGCTAGCGTTTGTTTCCCAGTCAGAAATGGAGTTGAATCCCATTGAGTTTCTGGTCCTATGAGCAAGATTTGTTTTCTGGTAAGAAGAGTCACTCTTGCGCTCCCATTGTCATACACAGGGCAAATAGCACTGGCCTCTGTTCCCAGCAAGTACAGTGTATTGGACTGAAGAGGATCTACTGTTCTTGTCAGTTTCCTAAGCAGAGTTGAACTAGATATAGCCCGTGTGTGTAGGAAGCACTGTTCTTTTTTTCTGAGCAAGCTCACTGTTCTGGCCTGTAGGAAACACATTAGAGTAGAAGAGTGCTCTTTTCTCAAAAGCAGAGTGTGTTTCTTGTAAGGCCATCTAGCGTTTGTTTCCCAGTCCTAAATGGAGTTGAATCACATGCAGTTTCTGGTCCTACGAGCAAGAGTTGTTTTCTGGTAAGAAGAGTCACTATTGTGCTCCCATTGTCATACACAGGGCAAATAGCACTGGCGTCTGTTCCCAGCATGTACAGTGTATTGGACTGAAGAGGATCTATTGTTCTCGTCAGTTTCCTAAGCAGAATTGAAGTAGATATGGCCGTGTGTGTAGGAAGCACAGTTCTTTTGTTCTGAGCATGCTCACTGTTGTGGCCCTATAGGAAACACATTAGAGTAGAAGAGTGCTCTTTTCTCACAATCAGAGTGTGTTTCTTGTAAGGCGAGCTAGCGTTTGTTTCCCCGTCCTGAATGGAGTTGAATCACATGCAATTTCTGGTCCTACGAGCAAGAGTTGTTTTCTGGTAAGGAAAGTCACTATTGCGCTCCCATTCCCATACACTGTGCAAATAGCACTCGCGTCTGTTCCAAGCAAGTAAGGTGTATTGGACTGAAGAGGAGCTACAGTTCTTGTCAGTTTCCTAACCAGAGTTGATCTAGATATGGCCGTGTGTTTAGGAAGCACAGTTCTTTTGTTCTGAGCATGCTCACTCTTCTGGCCCTATAAGAAACACATTAGAGTAAATTACTGCTCTTTTCTCAAAAGCAGAGTGTGTTACTTGTAAGGCCAGCTAGAGTTTTTTTCCCAGTCCTAAAAGGAATTGAATCACATGCAGTTTTTTTTCCTACAAGAAAGAGTTGTTTACTGGTAAGGAAAGTCACTATTGCGCTCCCTTTGCAATACACAGTGCAAATAGCACTCGCGTCTGTTCCCAGCAAGTACAGTGTATTGGACTGAAGAGGATCTACTGTTCTTGTCAGTTTCCTTAGAAGAATTGAACTAGATATGGCCCGTGTATGTAGGAAGCACAGTTCTTTTGTTCTGAGCAAGCTCACTGTTCGGATTCCATAGGAAACAGTGTAGAGGAGAAGAGTGCTCTTTTCTCAAAAGCAGAGTCTGTTTCTTGTAAGCCGAGCTAGTGTTTGTTTCCCAGTCAGAAATGGAGTTGAATCACATGCAGTTTCTGGTCCTAGGAGCAAGAGTTGTTTTCTGGTAAGGAATCACTATTGCGCTCCCATTGCCATACACAGTGCAAATAGCACTCGCGTCTATTCACAGCAAGTACAGTGTATTGGACTGAAGAGGAGCTCTTTTCTTGTCAGGTTCCTAAGCAGAGTTGAATTAGATATGGCCCGTGTGTGTAGGAAGCACAGTTCTTTTGTTCTGAGCAAGCTCACTGTTCAGAGTCCATAGGAAACACAGTAGAGTAGAAGAGTGCTCTTTTCTCAAAAGCAGAGTGTGTTCCTTGTAAGGAGAGCTAGTGTTTGTTTCCCAGTCAGAAATGGAGTTGAATCCCATGCAGTTTCTGGTCCTACGAGCAAGAGTTGTTTTCTGGTAAGAAGAGTCACTATTGCGCTCCCATTGTCATACACAGGGCAAATAGCACACTTGTCTGTTCCCAGCAAGTACAGTGTATTGGACTGAAGAGGAGCTACTGTTCTTGTCAGTTTTTTAAGCAGAATTTAACTAGATATGGCCGTTTGTGTAGGAAGCACAGTTCTTTTGTTATGAGCAAGCTCACTGTTCTGGCCCTATAGGAAACACAGTAGAGTAGATGTGTGCTCTTTTCTCAAAATCAGAGTGTGTTTCTTGTAAGGTGAGCTAGCATTTGTTTCCCAGTCATAAATGGAGTTGAAGCACATGCAGTTTTTGGTTTATGAGCAAGATTTGTTTTCTTGTAAGGAAAGTCACTATTGCGCTCCCATTGCCATACACAGTGCAAATAGCACTCGCGGCTCTTCCCAGCAAGTACAGTGTATTGGACTGAAGAGGATCTACTGTCCTTGTCAGTTTACTAGGCAGAGTTGAACTAGATACTGCCCGTGTGTGCAGGAAGCACAGTTCTTTTGTTCTGAGCAAGCTCACTGTTCAGACCCCATAGGAAACACAGTAGAGTAGAAGAGTGCTCTTTTCTGAAAAGCAGAGTGTGTTTCTTGTAAGGCAAGCTAGAGTTTGTTTCCCAGTCCTAAAAGGAGTTGAATCACATGCAGTTTTTGGTCCTACAAGGAAGAGTTGTTTTCTAGAAAGAAGAGTCACTATTGCGCTCCCATTGTCATACACAGGGCAAATAGCACTGGCGACTATTCCCAGCATTTACACTGTATTGGACTGAACAGGAGCGACTGTCCTTGTCACTTTGGTAAGCAGAGTTGAACTAGATATGGCCCGTGTGTGTAGGAAGCACAGTTCTTTTGTCCTGAGCAAGCTCACTGTTCTGGCCCTATAGGAAACACAGTAGAGTAGAAGAGTGTTCTTTTCGCAAAAGCAGAGTGTGTTTCTTGTAAGGCGAGCTAGGGTTTGTTTCCCAGTCCTAAATGGAGTTGAATCCCATGCAGTTACTGTTCCTACGAGCAAGAGTTGTTTTCTGGTAAGGAAAGTCACTATTGCGCTCCCATTGCTGTAGACAGTGCAAAAAGCACTCACGTCTGTTCCCAGCAAGTACAGTGTATTGGACTGAAGAGGAGCTACTGATCTTGTCAGTTTCCTAAGCAGAGTTGAACTGGATACGGCCCGTGTATGTAGGAAGCACAGTTCTTTTGTTCTGAGCAAGCTCACTGTTCAGACCCCATAGGAAAAAAAGTAGAGTAGAACAGTGCTCTTTTCTCAAAAGCAGAGTGTGTTTCTTGTAAGGCGGGCTAGGGTTTGTTTCCCAGTCCTAAATGGAGTTGAATCACATGCAGTTTCTGGTCCTACGAGCAAGAGTTGTTTTCTGGTAAGAAGAGTCACTATTGCGCTCCCATTGTCATACACAGGGCAAATAGCACTGGTGTCTCTTCCCAGCAAGTAGAGTGTATTGGACTGAAGAGGATCTACTGTACTTGTCAGTTTCCTAAGCAGAATTGAACTAGATATGGCCGTGTGTTTAGGAAGCACAGTTTTTTTGTTCTGAGCAAGCTCACTCTTCTGGCACTATAGGAAACACAGTAGAGTAGAAGAGTGCTCTTTTCTCAAAAGCAGAGTGTGTTTCCTGTAAGGCGAGCTAGGGTTTGTTTCCCAGTCCTAAATGGAGTTGAATCACATGCAGTTTTTGGTCCTACGAGCAAGAGTTGTTTTCTGGTAAGGAAAGTCACTGTTGCCCTCCCAATGCCATACAGTGTGAAAATAGCACTCGCGTCTGTTCCCAGCAAGTACAGTGTATTGGACTGAAGAGGAGCTACTGTTCTTGTCAGTTTGCTAAGCAGAGTTGAACTAGATATGGCCCGTGTGTGTAGGAAGCACAGTTGTTTTGTTCTGAGCAAGCTCACTGTTAGGACCCCATAGGAAACCCTGTAGAGTAGAAGAGTGCCCTTTTCTAAAAAGCAGAGTGTGTTTCTTGTAAGGCGAGCTAGCTTTTGTTTCCCAGTCATAAATTGAGTTGAATCCCATGAAGTTTCTGTTCCTACGAGCAAGAGTTGTTTTCTGTTAAGAAGAGTCACTATTGCGCTCCCATTGTCATACACAGGACAAATAGCACTGGCGTCTGTTCCCAGTATTTACAGTGTATTGGACTGAAGAGGAGCTACTGTCCTTGTCAGTTTGCTTTGCAGAGTTTACCTAGATATGGCCCGTGTGTGTAGGAAGCACACTTCTTTTGTTCTGAGCAAGCTCAATGTTCTGCCCTATAGGAAACCCAGTAGAGTAGAGGAGTGCTCTTTTCGCAAAAGCAGAGTGTGTTTCTTGTAAGGCGAGCTAGGGTATGTTGCCCAGTCAGAAATGGAGTTGAATCCCATGCAGTTTCTGTTCCTATGAGCAAGAGTTGTTTTCTGTTAAGAAGAGTCACTATTGCGCTCCCATTGCAATACACAGTGCAAATAGCACTCGCGTCTGTTCCCAGCAAGTACAGTGTATTGTTTTGAAGATGAGCTACTGTTCTCGTGAGTTTCCTAAGCAGAGTTGAACTAGATATGGCCCGTGTGTGTAGGAAGCACAGTTCTTTTGTTCTGAGCAAGCTCACTGTTTGGACCCTATAGGAAACACAGTAGAGTAGAAGAGTGCTCTTTTCTCAAAAGCAGAGTTTGTTTCTTGTAAGGCGAGCTAGCGTTTGTTTCCCAGTCCTAAATGGAGTTGAATCACATGCAGTTTCTGGTCCTACAAGCAAGAGTTGTTTTCTGGTAAAAAGAGTCACTATTGTGCTCCCATTGTCATACACAGGGCAAATAGCACTGGTGTCTCTTCCCAGCAAGTACAGTGTATTGGACTGAAGAGGATCTACTGTATTTGTCAGTTTCCTAAGCAGAATTGAACTAGATATGGCCGTGTGTTTAGGAAGCACAGTTTTTTTGTTCTGAGCAAGCTCACTCTTCTGGCACTATAGGAAACACAGTAGAGTAGAAGAGTGCTCTTTTCTCAAAAGCAGAGTATGTTTCTTGTAAGGCGAGCTAGGGTTTGTTTCCCAGTCCTAAATGGAGTTGAATCACATGCAGTTTTTGGTCCTACAAGCAAGAGTTGTTTTCTGGTAAGGAAAGTCACTGTTGCACTCCCAATGCCATACACTGTGAAAATAGCACTCGCGTCTGTTCTGAACAAGTACAGTGTATTGGACTGAAGAGGAGCTACTGTTCTTGTCAGTTTCCTAAGCAGAGTTGAACTAGATATGGCCCGTGTGTGTAGGAAGCACAGTTCTTTTGTTCTGAGCAAGCTCACTGTTAGGACCCCATAGGAAACACAGTATAGTAGAAGAGTGCTCTTTTCTGAAATGCAGAGTGTGTTTCTTGTGGCGAGCTAGCATTTGTTTCTCAGTCCTAAATGGAGATGAATCACATGCACTTTCTGGTCCTACGAGCAAGAGTTGTTTTCTGGTAAGGAAAGTCACTATTGCGCTCCCTTTGCCATACACAGTGCAAATAGCACTCGCCTCTGTTCCCAGCAAGTACAGTGTATTGGACTGAAGAGGAGCTACTGATCTTGTCAGTTTCCTAAGCAGAGTTGAACTAGATATGGCCCTTGTGTGTAAGAAGCACAGTTCTTTTGTTCTCAGCAAGCTCACTGTTCGGATCCCATAGGAAACACATTAGAATAGAAGAGTGCTCTTTTCCCAAAAGCAGAGTGTGTTTCTTGTAAGGGGAGCTAGTGTTTGTTTCCCAGTCAGAAGTGGAGTTGAATCCCATGCAGTTTCTGGTCCTACGAGCAAGAGTTGTTTTCTGGTAAGAAGAGTCACTATTGTGCTCCCATTGTCATACACAGGGGAAATAGCACTGGTGTCGGTTCCCAGCATGTACAGTGTATTGGACTGAAGAGGAGCTACTGTTCTTGTCAGTTTCCTAAGCAGAATTTATCTAGATATGGCCGTGTGTGTAGGAAGCACAGTTCTTTTGTTCTGAGCAAGCTCACTGTTCTGGCCATATAGGAAACACAGTAGAATAGAAGAGTGCTCTTTTCTCAAAAGCAGAGTCTGTTTCTTGTAAGGCGAGCTAGCGTTTGTTTCCCAGTCCTAAATGGAGTTGAGTCACATGCAGTTTTCGGTCCTACGAACAAGAGTTGTGTTCTGGTAAGGAAAGTCACTATTGCGCTCCCATTGCCATACACAGTGCAAATAGCACTCACGTCTGTTCCCAGCAAGTACAGTGAATAGGACTGAAGAGGAGCTACTGATCTTGTCCGTTTCCTAAGCAGAGTTGAACTAGATATGGCCCGTGTATTTAGGAAGCACAGTTCTTTTGTTCTGAGCAAGCACACTGTTCAGACCCCATAGGAAAAAAAGTAGAGTAGAAGAGTGCTCTTTTCTCATCAGCAGAGTGTGTTTCTTGTAACGCAAGCTAGCTTTTGTTTCCCAGTCCTAAAAGGAGTTTAATCACATGCAGTTTTTGGTCCTACGAGCAAGAGTTGTTTTCTGGTAAGAAAAGTCACTATTGCTCTCCCTTTGCCATACACAGTGCAAATAGCACTCGCTTCTGTTCCCAGCTAGTACAGTAATTGGACTGAAGAAGAGCTACTGTTCTTGTCAGTTTCCTAAGTAGAGTTGAACTAGAAATGGCCCGTGTGTGTAGGAAGCACAGTTCTTTTGTTCAAAGCAAGCTCACTGTTCGGACTCCATAGGAAACACAGTAGAGTAGAAGAGTGCTTTTTTCTCCGAAGCAGAGTGTGTTTCTCTAAGGCGAGCTAGCGTTTGTTTCCCAGTCCTAAATGGAGTTGAATCACATGCAGTTTCTGGTCCTAGGAGCAAGAGTTGTTTTCTGGTAAGGAAAGTCACCATTGCGCTCCCATTGCCATAGACAGTGCAAATAGCACTCGCGTCTGTTCCCAGCAAGTACAGTGTATTGGACTGAAGAGGAGCTATTGATCTTGTCAGTTTCCTATGCAGAGTTGAACTAGTTATGGCCTGTGTCTGTAGGAAGCACAGTTCTTTTGTTCTGAGCAAGCTCACTGTTCGGACACCATAGGAAAAAAAGTAGAGTAGAAGAGTGCTCTTTTCACAAAATCAGAGTGTGTTTCTTGTAAGGCGAGCTAGAGTTTGTTTCCCAGTCCTAAATGGAGTTGAATCACATGCAGTTTCAGTCCTACGAGCAAGAGTTGTTTCCTGCTAAGAAGAGTCTCTATTACTCTCCCATTGCCATACACAGTGCAAATAGCTCTCGCGTCTGTTCTCAGCAAGTACAGTGTATTGGACTGAAGCGGAGCTACTGTTCTTGTCATTTTCCTAAGCAGAGTTGAACTAGATATGCCTGTGTGTGTAGGAAGCACAGTTCTTTTGCTCTTAGCAAGCTCACTGTTCGGACCCCATAGAAAACACAGTAGACTAGAAGAGTACTCTTTTCTCAAAAGCAGAGTGTGTTTCCTGTAAGGCAAGCTAGCGTTCGTTTCCCAGTCCTAAATGTAGTTGAATCACATGCAGTTTCTGGTCCTACAAGCAAGAGTTGTTTTCTGGCAAAAGAGTCACTATTGTGCTCCCATTGTCATACACATGGCACATAGCACTGGCGTCTGTTCCCAGCATGTACAGTGTACTGTTCTGAGGAGGATCTACTGTTCTTGTCAGTTTCCTAAGCAGAATTGAACTAGATATGGCTGTGTGTTTAGGAAGCACAGTTCTTTTGTTCTGAGCAAGCTCACTGTTCTGGCCCTACAGAAAACACAGTAGAGTAGAAGAGTGCTCTTTGCTCAAAAGCAGAGTGTGTTTCTTGTAAGGCGAGCTAGCTTTTGTTTCCCAGTCCTAAATGGAGTTGAATCACATGCAGTTTCTGGTCCTACGAGCATGAGTTGTTTTCTGGTAAGAAGAGTCACTATTGTGCTCCCATTGTCATACACAGGGCAAATAGCACTGGTGTCTCTTCCCAGCAAGTACAGTGTATTGGACTGAAGAGGATCTACTGTACTTGTCAGTTTCCTAAGCAGAATTGAACTAGATATGGCCGTGTGTTTAAGAAGCACAGTTTTTTTGTTCTGAGCAAGCTCACTCTTCTGGCACTATAGGAAACACAGTAGAGTAGAAGAGTGCTCTTTTCTCAAAAGCAGAGTGTGTTTCTTGTAATGCGAGCTAGCTTTTGTTTCCCAGTCCTAAATGGAGTTGAATCACATGCAGTTTCTGGTCCTACGAGCAAGAGTTGTTTTCTGGTATGAAGAGTCACTATTGTGCTCCCATTGTCATACACAGGGCAAATAGCACTGGTGTCTCTTCCCAGCAAGTACAGTGTATTGGACTGAAGAGGATCTACTGTACTTGTCAGTTTCCTAAGCAGAATTGAACTAGATATGGCCGTGTGTTTAGGAAGCACAGTTTTTTTGTTCTGAGCAAGCTCACTCTTCTGGCACTATAGGAAACACAGTAGAGTAGAAGAGTGCTCTTTTCTCAAAAGCAGAGTGTGTTTCTTGTAAGGCGAGCTAGCTTTTGTTTCCCAGTCCTAAATGGAGTTGAATCACATGCAGTTTCTGGTCCTACGAGCAAGAGTTGTTTTCTGGTAAGAAGAGTCACTATTGTGCTCCCATTGTCATACACAGGGCAAATAGCACTGGTGTCTCTTCCCAGCAAGTACAGTGTATTGGACTGAAGAGGATCTACTGTACTTGTCAGTTTCCTAAGCAGAATTGAACTAGATATGGCCGTGTGTTTAGGAAGCACAGTTTTTTTTGTTCTGAGCAAGCTCACTCTTCTGGCACTATAGGAAACACAGTAGAGTAGAAGAGTGCTCTTTTCTCAAAAGCAGAGTGTGTTTCTTGTAAGGCGAGCTAGCTTTTGTTTCCCAGTCCTAAATGAAGTTGAATCACATGCAGTTTCTGGTCCTACGAGCAAGAGTTGTTTTCTGGTAAGAAGAGTCACTATTGTGCTCCCATTGTCATACACAGGGCAAATAGCACTGGTGTCTCTTCCCAGCAAGTAGAGTGTATTGGACTGAAGAGGATCTACTGTACTTGTCAGTTTCCTAAGCAGAATTGAACTAGATATGGCCGTGTGTTTAGGAAGCACAGTTTTTTTGTTCTGAGCAAGCTCACTCTTCTGGCACTATAGGAAACACAGTAGAGTAGAAGAGTGCTCTTTTCTCAAAAGCAGAGTGTGTTTCCTGTAAGGCGAGCTAGGGTTTGTTTCCCAGTCCTAAATGGAGTTGAATCACATGCAGTTTTTGGTCCTACGAGCAAGAGTTGTTTTCTGGTAAGGAAAGTCACTGTTGCACTCCCAATGCCATACAGTGTGAAAATAGCACTCGCGTCTGTTCCCAGCAAGTACATTGTATTGGACTGAAGAGGAGCTACTGTTCTTGTCAGTTTGCTAAGCAGAGTTGAACTAGATATGGCCCGTGTGTAGGAAGCACAGTTGTTTTGTTCTGAGCAAGCTCACTGTTAGGAACCCATAGGAAACCCTGTAGAGTAGAAGAGTGCCCTTTTCTAAAAAGCAGAGTGTGTTTCTTGTAAGGCGAGCTAGCTTTTGTTTCCCAGTCCTAAATGGAGTTGAATCACATGCAGTTTCTGGTCCTACGAGCAAGAGTTGTTTTCTGGTAAGAAGAGTCACTATTGTGCTCCCATTGTCATACACAGGGCAAATAGCACTGGTGTCTCTTCCCTGCAAGTACAGTGTATTGGACTGAAGAGGATCTACTGTACTTGTCAGTTTCCTAAGCAGAATTGAACTAGATATGGCCGTGTGTTTAGGAAGCACAGTTTTTTTGTTCTGAGCAAGCTCACTCTTCTGGCACTATAGGAAACACAGTAGAGTAGAAGAGTGCTCTTTTCTCAAAAGCAGAGTGTGTTTCCTGTAAGGCGAGCTAGGGTTTGTTTCCCAGTCCTAAATGGAGTTGAATCACATGCAGTTTTTGGTCCTACGAGCAAGAGTTGTTTTCTGGTAAGGAAAGTCACTGTTGCACTCCCAATGCCATACACTGTGAAAATAGCACTCGCGTCTGTTCCCAGCAAGTACAGTGTATTGGACTGAAGAGGAGCTACTGTTCTTGTCAGTTTGCTAAGCAGAGTTGAACTAGATATGGCCCGTGTGTGTAGGAAGCACAGTTGTTTTGTTCTGAGCAAGCTCACTTTTAGGACCCCATAGGAAACCCTGTAGAGTAGAAGAGTGCCCTTTTCTAAAAAGCAGAGTGTGTTTCTTGTAAGGCGAGCTAGGGTTTGTTTCCCAGTCCTAAATGGAGTTGAATCACATGCAGTTTCTGGTCCTATGACCAAGAGTTGTTTTCTGGTAAGAACAGTCAGTATTGCGCTCCCATTGTCATACACAGGGCAAATAGCACTAGCGTATGTTAGCACCATGTACACTCTCTTCGACTGACGAGGATCTAGTGTTCTTGTCAGTTTCCTAAGCAGAATTGAACTAGACATGGCCCGTGTGTGCAGGAAGCACAGTTCTTTTGTTCTGAGCAAGCTCACTGTTCTGGCCCTATAGGAAACACAGTAGAGTAGAAGAGTGCTCCTTTCTCAAAAGCAGAGTGTGTTTCTTGTAAGGTGAGATAGCGTTTGTTTCCCAGTCCTAAGTGGAGTTGAGACACATGCAGTTTTTGGTCCTACGAGCAAGTGTTGTTTTCTGGTAAGGAAAGTCACTATTGCGCTCCTATTGCCATACAGAGTGCAAATAGCACTCACGTCTGTTCCCAGCAAGTACAGTGTATTGTTTTGAAGAGTAGCAACTGTTCTCATGAGTTTCCTAAGCAGAGTGTAACTAGATATGGCCCGTGTGTGTAGGAAGCACAGTTCTTTTGTTCTGAGCAAGCTCACTGTTCGGACCCCATAGGAAACACAGTGGAGTAGAAGAGTGCTCTTTTCTCAAAAGCAGAGTGTGTTTCTTGTAAGGCGAGCTAGAGTTTGTTTCCCAGTCCTAAATGGAGTTTAATCACATGCAGTTTCTGGTCCTACGAGCAAGAGTTGTTTCCTGGTAAGAAGAGTGACTATTACTCTCCCATTGCCATACACAGTGCAAATAGCACTCCCGTCTGTTCCCAGCAAGTACAGTGTATTTGACTGAACCGGAGCTACTGTTCTTGTAAGTTTCCTAAGCAGAGTTGAACAAGATATGCCCGTCTGTGTAGGAAGCAAAGTTCTTTTGCTCTGAGCAAGCTCACTGTTCGGACCCCATAGAAAACACAGTAGAATAGAAGAGTACTCTTTACTCAAAAGCAGAGTGTGTTTCCTGTAAGGCGAGCTGGCGTTCCTTTCGCAGTCCTAAATGGAGTTGAACACATGCAGTTTCTGGACCTACGAGCAAGAGTTATTTTCTGGCAAAGAGTCACTATTGCGCTCCCATTGTCATACACAGGGCAAATAGCACTGGCGTCTTTTCCGAACATGTACAGTGTATTGTACTGAGGAGGATCTACTGTTCTTGTCAGTTTCCTAGGCAGAATTGAACTAGTATGACTGTGTGTGTAGGAAGCACAGTTCTTTTGTTCTGAGCCAGCTCACAGTTCTGGCGCATTAGGAAACACAGTAGAGTAGAAGAGTGTCTTTTCTCAAAAGCAGAGTTTGTTTCTTGTAAGTCGAGCTAGCGTTTTTTTTTTTTCCCAGTCCTAAAGGGAGTTGAATCACATGCAGTTTCTGGTCCTACGAGCAAGAGTTGTTTTCTGGTAAGAAGAGTAACTATTGTGCTCCCTTTGTCATACACAGGGCAAATAGCACTGGCGTCTGTTCCCAGCAAGTACAGTGTATTGGACTGAAGAGGATCTACTGTAGTTGTTAGTTTCCTAAGCAGAATTGAACTAGATATGGCCTTGTTTGTAGGAAGCACAGTTCTTTTGTTCTGAGCAAGCTCACTATTCTGGCCCTACAGGAAACACAGTAGATTAGAAGAGTGCTCATTTCTCAAAAGCAGAGTGTGTTTCTTGTAAGGCGAGCTAGCGTTTGTTTCCCAGTCCTAAATGGATTTGAATCACATGCAGTTTTTGGTACTACGAGCAAGAGTTGTTTTCTGGTAAAAAAAGTCACTGTTGCACTACCAATGCCATACACAGTGAAAATAGCACTGGCGTCTGTTCCCAGCAAGTACAGTGTATTGGATTGAAGAGGAGCTACAGCTCTTGTCAGTTTCCTAAGCAGAGTTGAAGTAGATATGGCCCTTGTGTGTAGGAAGCACAGTTCTTTTGTGCTGAGCAAGCTCACTGTTAGGACCCCACAGGAAACACAGTATAGTAGTAGAGTGCTCTTTTCTCAAAAGCAGAGTGTGTTTCTTGTAAGGCGAGCTAGCGTTTGTTTCCCAGTCCTAAATGGAGTTGAATCTCATGCAGTTTCTGGTCTTAGGAGCAAGAGTTGTTTTCTGGTAAGGAAAGTCACTATTGTGCTTTCATTGCCATACAAAGTGCAAATAGCACTCGCGTCTGTTCCCAGCAAGTACAGTGTATAGGACTGAAGAGGAGCTACTGTTCTTGTCAGTTTCCTAAGCAGAGTTGAACTAGATATGGCCCGTGTACGTAGGAAGCAAAATTCATTTGTTCTGAGCAAGCTCACTGTTCGGACCCCATAGGAAACAGTGTAGAGTAGAAGAGTGCTCTTTTCTCAAAAGCAGAGTGTGTTTCTTGTAAGGGGAGCTAGTGTTTGTTTCCCAGTCAGAAATGGAGTTGAATCACATGCAGTTTCTGGTCCTACGAGCAAGAGTTGTTTTCTGGTAAGGAATCACTATTGCGGTCCCATTGCCATACACAGTGCAAATAGCACTCGCGTCTGTTCCCAGCAAGTACAGTGTATTGGACTGAAGAGGAGCTACTGTTCTTGTCAGTTTCCTAAGCAGAGTTGAACTAGATATGGCCAGTGTGTGTAGGAAGCACAGTTCTTTTGTTCTGAGCAAGCTCACTGTTCTGGTCCCATAGGAAAAACAGTAGAGTAGAAGAGTGCTCTTTTCTCAAAAGCAGAGTGTGTTTCTTGTAGGGCGAGCTAGCGTTTGTTTCCCAGTCTTAAATGGAGTTGAATCCCATGCAGTTTCTGGTCCTACAAGCAAGAGTTGTTTTCTGGTAAGAAGAGTCACTATTGTGCTCTCATTGTCATACACAGGGCAAATAGCACTCGCGTCTGTCCCCAGCATGTAAAGTGTATTGGACTGAAGAGAATCTACTGTTTTTGTCAGGTTCCTAAGCAGAATTTAACTAGGTATGGCCGTGTGTGTAGGAAGCACACTTCTTTTGTTCTGAGCAAGCTCACTGTTCGGACCCCATAGGAAACACAGTAAAGTAGAAGAGTGCTCTTTTCTCAAAAGCAGATTGTGTTTCTTGTAAAAAGAGCTAGTGTTTGTTTCCCAGTCCTAAATGGAGTTGAATCACATGCAGTTTTTGGTTTACGAGGAAGAGTTGTTTTCTGGTAAGGAAAGTCACTATTGCGCTCCCATTGCCATACACATTGCAAATAGCACTCACGTTTGTTCCCAACCAAGTACAGTGTGTTGGACTGAAGAGGAGCTACTGTTCTTGTCAGTTTCCTAAGCAGAGTTGAACTAGATATGGCCCGTGTACGTAGGAAGCACAGTTCTTTTGTTCTGAGCAAGCTCACTGTTTGGACCCCATAGGAAACAGTGTAGAGTAGAAGAGTGCTCTTTTCTCAAAAGCAGAGTGTGTTTCTTGTAAGGCTAGCTAGTGTTTGTTTCCCAGTCAGAGATGGAGTTGAATCCCATGCAGTTTCTATTCCTACAAGCAAGAGTTGTTTTCTGGTAAGAAGAGTCACTATTGTGCTCCCATTGTCATACACAGTGCAAATAGCACTGGTGTCTGTTTCCAGCTTGTACTGTGTATTGGACTGAAGAGGATGTACTGTTTTTGTCAGTTTCCTAATCAGAATTGAACTGGATATGGACTGTGTGTGTAGGAAGTACAGTTCTTTTATTCTGAGCAGGCTCACTGTTCTAGCCCTGTAGGAAACACAGTAGAGTAGAAGAGTGTCTTTTCTCAAAAGCAGAGTGTGTTTTTGTAAGGCGAGCTAGCAATTGTTTCCCAGTCCTATGTGGTGTTGAATCACTTGCAGATCTGTTCCTACGAGCAAGAGTTGTTTTCTGGTAAGAAGAGTCACTATTGTGCTTCCATTGTCATGCACAGGGCAAATAGCACTGGTGTCGGTTCCCACCATGTACAGTGTATTGGACTAAAGAAGATCTACTGTTCTTGTCAGTTTCCTAAGCAGAATTGATCTAGATATGGCCGTGTGTGTAGGAAGCACAGTTCTTTTGTTCTGAGCAAGCTCACTGTTCTGGAAATATAGGAAACACAGTAGAGTAGAAGAGTGCTCTTTTCTCAAAAGCAGAATCTCTTTCTTGTAAGGTGAGCTAGCGATTATTTCCCAGTTCTAAATGGAGTTGAATCACATGCAGTTTTCGGTCCTACAAGCAAGAGTTGTTTTCTGGTAAGAAGAGTCACTATTGCGCTCCCATGGTCATACACAGTGCAAATAACCCTCGCGTCTGTTCCCAGCAAGTACAGTGTATTGGACTGAAGAGGAGCTACTGTTCTTGTCAGTTTCCTAAACAGAATTGAACTAGATATGGCCGTGTGTGGGAAGCACAATTCTTTTGTTCTGAGCAAGCTCACTGTTTGGACCCCATTGGAAAAACAGTAGAGTAGAAGAGTGCTCTTTTCTCAAAAGCAGAGAGTGTTTCTCGTAAGGCGAGCTAGCGTTTATTTCCCAGTGCTAAATGGAGTTGAATCACATGCAGTTTTTGGTCCTACGAGCAAGAGTCGTTTTCTGGTAAGGAAAGTCACTATTGCGCTCCCATTGTCATACACTGTGCAAATAGCATTCGCGTCTGTTCACAGCAAATACAGTGTATTGGACTGAAGAGGAGCACTTTTCTTGTCAGTTTCCTAAGCAGAGTAGAACTAGATATGGCCTGTGTGTGTAGGAAGCACAGTTCTTTTGTTCTGAGCAAGCTCACTGTTCGGACCCCATAGGAAACACAGTAGAGAAGAAGAGTGCTCTTTTCTCAAAAGCAGAGTCTCTTTCTTGTAAGGTGAGCTAGCGATTGTTTCCCAGTCCTAAGTGGTGTTGAATCACATGCAGTTTCTAGTCCTACGAGCAAGAGTTGTTTTCTGGTAAGAAGAGTCACTATTGCGCTCCCATTGTCATACAAAGGGCAAATAGCACTCGCGTCTTTTCCCAGCATGTAAAGTGTATTGGACTGAAGAGAATCTACTGTTCTTGTCAGGTTCCTAAGCAGAATTGATCTAGATATGGCCGTGTGTGTACAAAGCACAGTTCTTTTGTTCTGAGCAAGCTCACTGTTCTGGCCTTATAGGAAACACAGTAGAGTAGAAGAGTGTTCTTTTCTCAAAAGCAGAGTCTGTTTCTTGTAAAGCGAGCTAGCGTTTATTTCCCAGTTCTAAATGGAGTTGAATCACATGCAGTTTTCGGTCCTACGAGCAAGAGTTGTTTTCTGGTAAGGAAAGTCGCTATTGAGTTCCCATTACCATACACAGTGCAAATAGTACTCGCGTCTGTTCCCAGCAAGTACAGTGTATTGGACTGAGGAGGATCTACTGTTCTTGTCAGTTTCTTAGGCAGAATTGAACTAGATATGGCTGTGTGTGTAGGAAGCACAGTTCTTTTGTTCTGAGCCAGCTCACAGTTCTGGCCCTATAGGAAACACAGTAGAGTAGAAGAGTGCTCTTTTCTCAAAAGAAGAGTTTGTTTCTTGTAAGGCGAGCTAGCGTTTTTTTCCCAGTCCTAAAGGGAGTTGAATCACATGCAGTTTCTGGTCCTACGAGCAAGAGTTGTTTTCTGGTAAGAAGAGTCACTATTGCGCTCCCATTGTCATACATAGGGCAAATAGAACTGGCGTCTGTTCCCAGCTAGTACAGTGTATTGGACTATAGAAGATCTACTGTAGTTGTTAGTTTCCTAAGCAGAATTGAACTAGATATGGCCTTGTGGGTAGAAAGCACAGTTCTTTTGTTCTGAGGAAGCTCACTCTTCTGGCCCTATAGGAAACACAGTTGATTAGATGAGTGCTCTTTTCTCAAAAGCAGAGTGTGTTTCTTGTAAGACGAGCTAGCGTTTGTTTCCCAGTCTTAAATGGAGTTGAATCACATGCAGTTTTTGGAACTACGAGCAAGAGTTGTTTTCTGGTAAGGAAAGTCACTGTTGCACTCCCAATGCCATACACAGTGAAAATAGCCCTGGCGTCTGTTTCCAGCAAGTACAGTGTATTGGACTGAAGAGGAGCTACAGCTTTTGTCAGTTTCCTAAGCAGAGTTGAAGTAGATATGGCCCGCGTGTGTAGGAAGCACAGTTCTTTTGTTCTGAGCAAGCTCACTGTTCGGACCCCATAGGAAACACAGTAAAGTAGAAGAGTGCTCTTTTCTCAAAAGCAGAGTGTGTTTCTTGTAAGGCGAGCTAGCTTTGTTTCCCAATCCTAAATGGAGTTGAATCACATGCAGTTTCTTGTCCTACGGGCAAGAGTTGTTTTCTGGTAAGAAGAGTCACTATTGCACTCCCATTGTCATACACAGGTCAAATAGCACTGGTGTCGTTTCCCAGCATGTACAGTGTATTGGACTAAAGAAGATCTACTGTTCTTGTCAGTTTCCTAAGCAGAATTGATCTAGATATGGCCGTGTGTGTAGGAAGCACAGTTCTTTTGTTCTGAGCAAGCTCACTGTTCTGGCCATATAGGAAACACAGTAGAGTAGAAGAGTGCTCTTTTCTCAAAAGCAGAGTCTCTTTCTTGTAAGGCGAGCTAGCGTTTGTTTCCCAGTCTTAAATGGAGTTTAATCCCATGCAGTTTCTGGTCCTACAAGCAAGAGTTTTTTTCTGGTAAGAAGAGTCAATATTGCGCTGCCATTGGCACACACATTGCAAATAGCACTCGCGTTTGTTCCCAACCAAGTACAGTGTGTTGGACTGAAGAGGAGCTACTGTTCTTGTCAGTTTCCTAAGCAGAGTTGAACTAGATATGGCCCGTGTACGTAGGAAGCACAGTTCTTTTGTTCTGAGCAAGCTCACTGTTCGGACCCCATAGGAAACAGTGTAGAGTAGAAGAGTGCTCTTTTCTCAAAAGCAGAGTGTGTTTCTTGTAAGGCTAGCTAGTGATTGTTTCCCAGTCAGAAATGGAGTTGAATCCCATGCAGTTTCTGTTCCTACAAGCAAGAGATGTTTTCTGGTAAGAAGAGTCACTATTGCGCTCCCATTGTCATACACAGTGCAAATAGCACTGGTGTCTGTTCCCAGCTTGTACTGTGTATTGGACTGAAGAGGATGTACTGTTCTTGTCAGTTTCCTAATCAGAATTGAACTAGATATGGACTGTGTGTGTAGGAAGTACAGTTCTTTTATTCTGAGCAGGCTCACTGTTCTAGCCCTGTAGGAAACACAGTAGAGTAGAAGAGTGCTCTTTTCTCAAAAGCAGAGTGTGTTTCTTGTAAGGCGAGCTAAGGTTTGTTTCCCAGTCCTAAATGGAGTTGAATCACATGCTGTTTCTTGTCCTACGAGCAAGAGTTGTTTTCTGGTAAGAAGAGTCACTATTGCGCTCCAATTGTCATACACAGGGCAAATAGCACTGGTGTCGGTTCCCACCATGTACAGTGTATTGGACTAAAGAAGATCTACTGTTCTTGTCAGTTTCCTAAGCAGAATTGATCTAGATATGGCCTTGTGTGTAGGAAGCACAGTTTTTTGTTCTGAGCAAGCTCACTGTTCTGGCCCTATAGGAAACACAGTAGAGTAGAAGAGTGCTCCTTTCTCAAAAGCAGAGTGTGTTTCTTGTAAGGCGAGATAGCGTTTGTTTCCAATGCTAAATGGAGTTGAGACACATGCAGTTTTTGGTCCTACGAGCAAGAGTTGTTTTCTGGTAAAGAAAGTCACCATTGCGCTCCTATTGCCATACACAGTGCAAATAGCACTCGCGTCTGTTCCCAGCAAGTACAGTGTATTGGACTGAAGAGGAGCTACTGTTCTTGTCAGTTTCCTAAGCAGAGTTGAACTAGATATGGCCAGTGTGTGTAGGAAGCACAGTTCTTTTGTTCTGAGCAAGCTCACAGTTCTGGTCCCATAGGAAAAACAGTAGAGTAGAAGAGTGCTCTTTTCTCAAAAGCAGAGTGTGTTTCTTGTAACGCGAGCTAGCGTTTGTTTCCCAGTCTTAAATGGAGTTGAATCCCATGCAGTTTCTGGTCCTACAAGCAAGAGTTGTTTTCTGGTAAGAAGAGTCACTATTGCGCTCCCATTGACATACACAGGGCAAATAGCACTCGCGTCTGTCCCCAGCATGTAAAGTGTATTGGACTGAAGAGAATCTACTGTTCTTGTCTGGTTCCTAAGCAGAATTGAACTAGATATGGCCGTGTGCGTAGGAAGCACAGTTCTTTTGTTCTGAGCAAGCTCTTTGTTCGGAAGCCATAGGAAAAACAGTAGAGTAGAAGAGTGCTCTTTTCTCAAAAGCAGAGTGTGTTTCTTGTAAGGCGAGCTAGCGTTTGTTTCCCAGTCCTAAAAGGAGTTGAATCCCATGCAGTTTTTGGTCCTACAAGCAAGAGTTGTTTTCTAGAAAGAAGAGTCACTATTGCGCTCCCATTGTCATACACAGGGCAAATAGCACTGGCGACTGTTCCCAGCATTTACAGTGTATTGGACTGAACAGGAGCGACTGTCCTTGTCAGTTTGCTAAGCAGAGTTGAACTAGATATAGCCCGTGTGTATAGGAAGCACAGTTCTTTTGTTCTGAGCAAGCTCACTGTTCTGGCCCTATAGGAAACACAGTAGAGTAGAAGAGTGCTCTTTTCGCAAAAGCAGTGTGTGTTTCTTATAAGGCGAGCTTGGGTTTGTTTCTCAGGCCTAAATGGAGTTGAAACCCATGCAGTTTCTGTTCCTAGGAGCAAGAGTTGTTTTCTTGTAAGGAAAGACACTATAGTGCTCCCATTGCCGTAGACAGTACAAATAGCACTCGCGTCTGTTCCCAGCAAGTACAGTGTATTGTTCTGAAGAGGAGGTACTGTTCTTGTCAGTTTCCTAAGCAGGGTTGAACTAGATATGTCCCGTGTGTGTAGGTAGCACAATTCTTTTGTTCTGAGCAAGCTCACTGTTCTGGCACTATAGGAAACCCAGTAGAGTAGAAGAGTGCTCTTTTCTCAAAAGCAGAGTGTGTTTCTTGTAAGGCAAGCTAGAGTTTGTTTCCCAGGCCTAAATGGAGTTGAATCACATGCAGTTTTTGGTCCTACAAGCAAGAGTTGTTTTCTAGAAAGAAGAGTCACTATTGCGCTCCCATTGTCATACACAGGGCAAATAGCACTGGCGACTGTTCCCAGCATTTACAGTGTATTGGACTGAACAGGAGCGACTGTCCTTGTCAGTTTGCTAAGCAGAGTTGAACTAGATATAGCCCGTGTGTGTAGGAAGCACAGTTCTTTTGTTCTGAGCAAGCTCACTGTTCTGGCCCTATAGGAAACACAGTAGAGTAGAAGAGTGCTCTTTTCGCAAAAGCAGTGTGTGTTTCTTATAAGGCGAGCTTGGGTTTGTTTCTCAGGCCTAAATGGAGTTGAAACCCATGCAGTTTCTGTTCCTAGGAGCAAGAGTTGTTTTCTTGTAAGGAAAGTCACTATTGCGCTCCCATTGCCGTAGACAGTACAAATAGCACTCGCGTCTGTTCCCAGCAAGTACAGTGTATTGTTCTGAAGAGTAGGTACTGTTCTTGTCAGTTTCCTAAGCAGGGTTGAACTAGATATGGCCCGTGTGTGTAGGAAGCACAGTTCTTTTGTTCTGAGCAAGCTCACTGTTCGGACCCCAT
The DNA here is from genome assembly GCF_949786415.1 of Peromyscus eremicus. Classification (NCBI taxonomy): domain Eukaryota; kingdom Metazoa; phylum Chordata; class Mammalia; order Rodentia; family Cricetidae; genus Peromyscus; species Peromyscus eremicus. The sequence goes on along the minus strand of NW_026734878.1, from coordinate 115,782 downwards.
AGGAAACACAGTAGAGTAGAAGAGTGCCCTACTCTCAAAACCAGAGTGTGTTTCTTGTAAGTCGAGCTAGCCTTTGTTTCCCAGTCCTAAATGGAGTTGAGTCACATGCAGTTTCTTGTCCTAAGAGCAAGAGTTGTTTTCTGGGAAGAAGAGTCACTAGTGCGCTCCCATTGTCATACACAGGACAAATAGCACTGGCGTCTGTTCCCAGCATGTATAGTGTATTGGACTGAAGAGGATTTACTGCTCTTGTCAGTTTCGTAAGCAGAGTTGAACTAGATATGGCCCGTGTGTGTAGGTAGCACAATTCTTTTGTTCTGAGCAAGCTCACTGTTCTGGCACTATAGGAAACCCAGTAGAGTAGAAGAGTGCTCTTTTCTCAAAAGCAGAGTTTGTTTCTCATAAGGCGAGCTAGTGTTTGTTTCCCCGTCAGAAATGGAGTTGAATCCCAAGCAATTTCTGGTCCTACAAGCAAGATTTGTTTTCTGGTAAGAAGAGTCACTATTGTGCTCCCATTGCCATACACAGTGCAAACACCACTCTCGTCTGTTCCCAGCATGTACAGTGTATTGGACTGAATAGGAGCTACTGTTCTTGTCAGTTTCCTAAGCACAGTTGAACTAGATAGGTCCCGTGTACGAAGGAAGCAAAATTCATTTGTTCTGAGCAAGCTCACTATTCGAACCACATAGGAAACAGTGTAGAGTAGAAGAGTGCTCTTTTCTCAAAAGCAGAGTGTGTTTCTTGTAAGGGGAGCTAGTGTTTGTTTCCCAGTCAGAAATGGAGTTGAATCACATGCAGTTTCTGGTCCTACGGGCAAGAGTTGTTTTCTGGTAAGGAATCACTATTGTGCTCCCATTGCCATACACAGTGCAAATAGCACTCGTGTCTGTTCCCAGCAAGTACAGTGTATTGGACTGAAGAGGAGCTACTGTTCTTGTCAGTTTCCTAAGCAGAGTTGAACTAGATATGCCAGTGTGTGTAGGAAGCACAGTTCTTTTGTTCTGAGCAAGCTCACAGTTCTGGTTCCATAGGAAAAACAGTAGAGTAGAAGAGTGCTCTTTTCTGAAAAGCAGAGTGTGTTTCTTGTAAGGCGAGCTAGCGTTTGTTTCCCAGTCTTAAATGGAGTTGAATCCCATGCAGTTTCTGGTCCTACAAGCAAGAGTTGTTTTCTGGTAAGAAGAGTCACTATTGCGCTCCCATTGACATACACAGGGCAAATAGCACTGGCGTCTGTCCCCAGCATGTAAAGTGTATTGGACTGAAGAGAATCTACTGTTCTTCTCAGGTTCCTAAGCAGAATTGAACTAGATATGGCCGTGTGTGGAGGAAGCACAGTTCTTTTGTTCTGAGCAAGCTCTTTGTTCGGACGCCATAGGAAAAACAGTAGAGTAGAAGAGTGCTCTTTTCTCAAAAGCAGAGTGTGTTCCTTGTAAGGCGAGCTAGCGTTTGTTTCCCAGTCCTAAATGGAGTTGAATCACATGCAGTTTCTTGTCCTACGAGCAAGAGTTGTTTTCTGGTAAGAAGAGTCACTATTGCGCTCCCATTGTCGTACACAGGGCAAATAGCACAGGTGTCGGTTCCCAGCATGTGCAGTGTATTGGACTGAAGAGGAGCTACTCTTCTTGTCAGTTTCCTAAGCAGAATTAATCTAGATATGGCCGTGTGTGTAGGAAGCACAGTTCTTTTGTTCTGAGCAAGCTCACTGTTCTGACCATATAGGAAACACAGTAGAGTAGAAGCGTGCTCTTTTCTCAAAAGCAGAGTCTGTTTCTTGTAAGGCGAGCTAGCATTTATTTCCCAGTTCTAAATGGAGTTGAATCACATGCAGTTTTTGGTCCTGCAAGCAAGAGATGTTTTCTGGTAAGGAAAGTCAAAATTGAGTTCCCATTACCATAAACAGTGTAAATAGCCCTCGCGTCTGTTCCCAGCAAGTACAGTATATTGGACTGAAGAGGAGCTACTGTTCTTGTCAGTTTCCTAAGCAGAGTTGAATTAGATATGGCCCGTGTGTGTAGGAAGCACAGTTCTTTTGTTCTGTGCAAGCTCACTGTTCAGACCCCATAGGAAACACAGTAGAGTAGAAGAGTGCTCTTTTCTCAAAAGCAGAGTGTGTTTCTTATCAGGAGAGCTAGTGTTTGTTTCCCAGTCAGAAATGGAGTTGAATCGCATGCAGTTTCTGGTCCTACGAGCAAGAGTAGTTTTCTGGTAAGAAGAGTCACTATTGCGCTCCCATTTTCATACACAGGGCAAATAGCACACGCATCTGTTCCCAGCAAGTACAGTGTATTGGACTGAAGAGGAGCTACTGTTCTTGTCAGTTTCCTAAGCAGAATTGAACTAGATATGGCCGTGTGTGTAGGAAGCACAGTTCTTTTTTTCTGAGCAAGCTCACTGTTCGGACCCCATAAGAAACACAGTAAAGTAGAAGAGTGCTCTTTTCTCAAAAGCAGAGTGTGTTTCTTGTAAGGCGAGCTAGCGTTTATTTTCCAGTTCTAAATGGAGTTGAATCACATGCAGTTTTTGGTCCTACGAGCAAGATTTGTTTTCTTGTAAGGAAAGTGACTATTGCGCTCTCATTGTCATAGAAAGGACAAATAGCACTGGCCTCTGTTCCCAGCAAGTACAGTGTATTGGACTGAAGAGGAGCTACTGTTCTTGTCAGTTTCCTAAGCAGAGTTGAACTAGATATGGCCCGTGTGTGTAGGAAGCACAGTTCATTTGTTCTGAGCAAGCTCACTGTTAGGACCCCATAGGAAACACAGTGGAGTAGAAGAGTGCTCTTTTCTCAAAAGCAGAGTGTGTTTCTTGTAAGGCGAGCTAGCGTTTTTTTCCCAGTCCTAAATGGAGTTGAATCCCATGTAGTTTCTGTTCCTATGAGCAAGAGTTGTTTTCTGGTAATAAGAGTCACTATTGTGCTCCCATTGCTATACACAGTGCAAATAGCACTCGTGTCTGTTCCCAGGAAGTACCATGTATTGGACTGAAGAGGAGCTACTGTTCTTGTAAGTTTCCTAAGCAGAGTTGTACTAGATATGGCCCGTGAGTGTAGGAGGCACAGTTCTTTTGTTATGAGCAAGCTCACTCTTCGAACCCCATAGGCAACACAGTAGAGTAGAAGAGTGCTCTTTTCTCAAAAGCAAAGTGTATTTCTTGTAAGGCGAGCTAGCGTTTGTTTCCCAGTCCTAAATGGAGTTGAATCACATACAGTTTCTGGTCCTACGAGCAAGAGTTGTTTTCTAGAAAGAAGAGTCACTATTGCACTCCCATTGTCATACACAGTGCAAATAGCACTGGCGACCGTTACCAGCATTTACAGTGTATTGGACTGAAGTGGAGCTACTGTCCTTGTCAGTTTGCTAAGCAGAGTTGAACTAGATATGGCCCGTGTGTGTAGGAAACACACTTCTTTTGTTTTGAGCAAGCTCACTGTTTTGCCCTATAGGAAACACAGTAGAGTAGAACAGGGCTCTTTTCGCAAAAGCAGAGTGTGTTTCTTGTAAGGCAAGCTATGGTTTGTTTCCCAGTCAGAAATGGAGTTGAATCCCATGCGGTGTCTGTTCCTACGAGCAAGAGTTGTTTTCTGGTAATAAGAGTCACTATTGCGCTCCAATTGCAATACACAGTGCAAATAGCTCTCGCGTCTGTTCCCAGCAAGTACAGTGTATTGGCCTAAAGAGGATCTACTGTCCTTGTCAGTTTCCTAAGCAGAGTTGAACTAGATATGGCCTGTGTGTTCAGGAAGCACAGTTCTTTTGTTCTGAGCAAGCTCACTGTTCAGACCCCATAGGAAACACAGTAGAGTAGAAGAGTGCTCTTTTCTGAAAAGCAGAGTGTGTTCTTGTAAGGCAAGCTAGAGTTTGTTTCCCAGTCCTAAAAGGAGTTGAATCACATGCAGTTTTTGGTCCTACAAGCAAGAGTTGTTTTCTAGAAAGAAGAGTCACTATTGCGCTCCCATTGTCATACACAGGGCAAATAGCACTGGCGACTGTTCCCAGCATTTACAGTGTATTGGACTGAACAGGAGCGACTGTCCTTGTCAGTTTGCTAAGCAGAGTTGAACTAGATATGGCCCGTGTGTGTAGGAAGCACAGTTCTTTTGTTCTGAGCAAGCTCACTGTTCTGGCCCTATAGGAAACACAGTAGAGTAGAAGAGTGCTCTTTTCGCAAAAGCAGATTGTGTTTCTTATAAGGCGAGCTTGGGTTTGTTTCACAGGCCTAAATGGAGTTGAAACCCATGCAGTTTCTGTTCCTAGGAGCAAGACTTGTTTTCTTGTAAGGAAAGTCACTATTGTGCTCCCATTGCCGTAGACAGTGCAAATAGCACTCGCGTCTGTTCCCAGCAAGTACAGTGTATTGTTCTGAAGAGGAGGTACTGTTCTTGTCAGTTTCCTAAGCAGGGTTGAACTAGATATGTCCCGTGTGTGTAGGAAGCACAGTTCTTTTGTTCTGAGCAAGCTCACTGTTCTGGCACTATAGGAAACCCAGTAGAGAAGAAGAGTGCTCTTTTCTCAAAAGCAGAGTTTGTTTCTCATAAGGCGAGCTAGTGTTTGTTTCCCCGTCAGAAATGGAGTTGAATCCCAAGCAATTTCTGGTCCTACAAGCAAGATTTGTTTTCTGGTAAGAAGAGTCACTATTGTGCTCCCATTGCCATACACAGTGCAAACACCACTCTCGTCTGTTCCCAGCATGTACAGTGTATTGGACTGAATAGGAGCTACTGTTCTTGTCAGTTTCCTAAGCACAGTTGAACTAGATAGGGCCCGTGTACGTAGGAAGCAAAATTCATTTGTTCTGAGCAAGCTCACTGTTCGAACCCCATAGGAAACAGTGTAGAGTAGAAGAGTGCTCTTTTCTCAAAAGCAGAGTGTGTTTCTTGTAAGGGGAGCTAGTGTTTGTTTCCCAGTCAGAAATGGAGTTGAATCACATGCAGTTTCTGGTCCTAAGGGCAAGAGTTGTTTTCTGGTAAGGAATCACTATTGTGCTCCCATTGCCATACACAGTGCAAATAGCACTCGCGTCTGTTCCCAGCAAGTACAGTGTATTGGACTGAAGAGGAGCTACTGTTCTTGTCAGTTTCCTAAGCAGAGTTGAACTAGATATGGCCAGTGTGAGTAGGAAGCACAGTTCATTTGTTCTGAGCAAGCTCACTGTTCTGGTCCCATAGGAAAAACAGTAGAGTAGAAGAGTGCTCTTTTCTCAAAAGCAGAGTGTGTTCCTTGTAAGGCGAGCTAGCGTTTGTTTCCCAGTCTTAAATGGAGTTGAATCCCATGCAGTTTCTGGTCCTACAAGCAAGAGTTGTTTTCTGGTAAGAAGGGTCACTATTGCGCTCCCATTGACATACACAGGGCAAATAGCACTCGCGTCTGTCCCCAGCATGTAAAGTGTATTGGACTGAAGAGAATCTACTGTTCTTCTCAGGTTCCTAAGCAGAATTGAACTAGATATGGCCGTGTGTGTAGGAAGCACAGTTCTTTTGTTCTGAGCAAGCTCTTTGTTCGGACGCCATAGGAAAAACAGTAGAGTAGAAGAGTGCTCTTTTCTCAAAAGCAGTGTGTGTTTCTTGTAAGGCGAGCTAGCGTTTGTTTCCCAGTCCTAAATGGAGTTGAATCACATGCAGTTTCTTGTCCTACGAGCAAGAGTTGTTTTCTGGTAAGAAGAGTCACTATTGTGCTCCCATTGTCGTACACAGGGCAAATAGCACAGGTGTCGGTTCCCAGCATGTACAGTGTATTGGACTGAAGAGGAGCTACTGTTGTTGTCAGTTTCCTAAGCAGAATTGATCTAGATATGGCCGTGTGTGTAGGAAGCACAGTTCTTTTGTTCTGAGCAAGCTCACTGTTCTGACCATATAGGAAACACAGTAGAGTAGAAGCGTGCTCTTTACTCAAAAGCAGAGTGTGTTTCTTGTAAGGCGAGCTAGCATTTATTTCCCAGTTCTAAATGGAGTTGAATCACATGCAGTTTTCGGTCCTGCAAGCAAGAGTTGTTTTCTGGTAAGGAAAGTCACAATTGAGTTCCCATTACCATAAACAGTGTAAATAGCACTCGCGTCTGTTCCCAGCAAGTACAGTATATTGGACTGAAGAGGAGCTACTGTTCTTGTCAGTTTCCTAAGCAGAGTTGAATTAGATATGGCCCGTGTGTGTAGGAAGCACAGTTCTTTTGTTCTGAGCAAGCTCACTGTTCAGACCCCATAGGAAACACAGTAGAGTAGAAGAGTGCTCTTTTCTCAAAAGCAGAGTGTGTTTCTTATCAGGAGAGCTAGTGTTTGTTTCCCAGTCAGAAATGGAGTTGAATCGCATGCAGTTTCTGGTCCTACGATCAAGAGTAGTTTTCGGGTAAGAAGAGTCACTATTGCGCTCCCATTTTCATACACAGGGCAAATAGCACACGCGTCTGTTCCCAGCAATTACAGTGTATTGGACTGAAGAGGAGCTACTGTTCTTGTCAGTTTCCTAAGCAGAATTGAACTAGATATGGCCGTGTGTGTAGGAAGCACAGTTCTTTTTTTCTGAGCAAGCTCACTGTTCTGGCCTTATAGGAAACACCGTAGAGTAGAAGAGTGCTCTTTTCTCAAAAGCAGAGTGTGTTTCTTGTAAGGCGAGCTAGCCTTTATTTTCCAGTTCTAAATGGAGTTGAATCACATGCAGTTTTTGGTCCTACGAGCAAGATTTGTTTTCTTGTAAGGAAAGAGACTATTGCGCTCTCATTGTCATACAAAGGACAAATAGCACTGGCCTCTGTTCCCAGCAAGTACAGTGTATTGGACTGAAGAGGAGCTACTGTTCTTGTCAGTATTGCGCTCTCATTGTCATACAAAGGACAAATAGCACTGGCCTCTGTTCCCAGCAAGTACAGTGTATTGGACTGAAGAGGAGCTACTGTTCTTGTCAGTTTCCTAAGCAGAGTTGAACTAGATATGGCCCGTTTGTGTAGGAAGCACAGTTCATTTGTTCTGAGCAAGCTCACTGTTAGGACCCCACAGGAAACACAGAGGAGTAGAAGAGTGGTCTTTTCTCAAAAGCAGAGTGTGTTTCTTGTAAGGCGAGCTAGCGTTTTTTTCCCAGTCCTAAATGGAGTTGAATCCCATGTAGTTTCTGTTCCTACGAGCAAGAGTTGTTTTCTGGTAAGAAGAGTCACTATTGTGCTCCCATTGCTATACACAGTGCAAATAGCACTCGTGTCTGTTCCCAGGAAGTACCATGTATTGGACTGAAGAGGAGCTACTGTTCTTGTAAGTTTCCTAAGCAGAGTTGTACTAGATATGGCCCGTGAGTGTAGGAGGCACAGTTCTTTTGTTATGAGCAAGCTCACTCTTCGGACCCAATAGGCAACACAGTAGAGTAGAAGAGTGCTCTTTTCTCAAAAGCAAAGTGTATTTCTTGTAAGGCGAGCTAGCGTTTGTTTCCCAGTCCTAAATGGAGTTGAATCACATACAGTTTCTGGTCCTACGAGCAAGAGTTGTTTTCCAGAAAGAAGAGTCACTATTGCACTCCCATTGTCATACACAGTGCAAATAGCACTGGCGACCGTTACCAGCATTTACAATGTATTGGACTGAAGTGGAGCTACTGTCCTTGTCAGTTTGCTAAGCAGAGTTGAACTAGATATGGCCCGTGTGTGTAGGAAACACACTTCTTTTGTTTTGAGCAAGCTCACTGTTTTGCCCTATAGGAAACACAGTAGAGTAGAACAGGGCTCTTTTCGCAAAAGCAGAGTGTGTTTCTTGTAAGGCAAGCTATGGTTTGTTTCCCAGTCAGAAATGGAGTTGAATCCCATGCGGTGTCTGTTCCTACGAGCAAGAGTTGTTTTCTGGTAATAAGAGTCACTATTGCGCTCCCATTGTCATACACAGGGCAAATAGCACTGGCGACTGTTCCCAGCATTTACAGTGTATTGGACTGAACAGGAGCGACTGTCCTTGTCAGTTTGCTAAGCAGAGTTGAAATAGATATGGCCCGTGTGTGTAGGAAGCACAGTTCTTTTGTTCTGAGCAAGCTCACTGTTCTGGCCCTTATAGGAAACACAGTAGAGTAGAAGAGTGCTCTTTTTGCAAAAGCAGATTGTGTTTCTTATAAGGCGAGCTTGGGTTTGTTTCACAGGCCTAAATGGAGTTGAAATCCATGCAGTTTCTGTTCCTAGGAGCAAGACTTGTTTTCTTGTAAGGAAAGTCACTATTGCGCTCCCATTGCCATAGACAGTGCAAATAGCACTCGTGTCTGTTCCCAGCAAGTACAGTGTATTGTCCTGAAGAGGAGGTACTGTTCTTGTCAGTTTCCTAAGCAGGGTTGAACTAGATATGGCCCGTGTGTGTAGGAAGCACAGTTCTTTTGTTCTGAGCAAGCTCACTGTTCGGACCCCATAGGAAACACAGTAGAGTAGAAGAGTGCCCTTCTCTCAAAACCAGAGTGTGTTTCTTGTAAGTCGAGCTAGCCTTTGTTTCCCAGTCCTAAATGGAGTTGAGTCACATGCAGGTTCTTGTCCTACGAGCAAGAGTTGTTTTCTGGGAAGAAGATTCACTATTGCGCTCCCATTGTCATACACAGGACAAATAGCACTGGCGTCTGTTCCCAGCATGTATAGTGTATTGGACTGAAGAGGATCTACTGTTCTTGTCAGTTTCGTAAGCAGAGTTGAACTAGCTATGGCCCGTGTGTGTAGGTAGCACAATTCTTTTGTTCTGAGCAAGCTCACTGTTCTGGCACTATAGGAAACCCAGTGGAGTAGAAGAGTGCTCTTTTCTCAAAAGCAGAGTTTGTTTCTCATAAGGCGAGCTAGTGTTTGTTTCCCCGTCAGAAATGGAGTTGAATCTCAAGCAATTTCTGATCCTACAAGCAAGATTTGTTTTCTGGTAAGAAGAGTCACTATTGTGCTCCCATTGCCATGCACATTGCAAACACCACTCTCATCTGTTCCCAGCATGTACAGTGTATTGGACTGAATAGGAGCTACTGTTCTTGTCAGTTTCCTAAGCACAGTTGAACTAGATAGGGCCCGTGTACGTAGGAAGCAAAATTCATTTGTTCTGAGCAAGCTCACTGTTCGAACCCCATAGGAAACAGTGTAGAGTAGAAGAGTGCTCTTTTCTCAAAAGCAGAGTGTGTTTCTTGTAAGGGGAGCTAGTGTTTGTTTCCCAGTCAGAAATGGAGTTGAATCACATGCAGTTTCTGGTCCTACGAGCAAGAGTTGTTTTCTGGTAAGAAGAGTCACTATTGTGCTTCCATTGTCATACACAGGGCAAATAGCACTCGCGTCTGTTCCCAGCAATTACAGTGTATTGGACTGAAGAGGAGCTACTGTTCTTGTCAGTTTCCTAAGCAGAGTTGAACTAGATATGGCCAGTGTTTGTAGGAAGCACAGTTCTTTTTTTCTGAGCAAGCTCACTGTTCTGGTCCATAGGAAAACAGTAGAGTAGAAGAGTGCTCTTTTCTCAAAAGCAGAGTGTGTTTCTTGTAAGGCGAGCTAGCGTTTGTTTCCCAGTCTTAAATGGAGTTGAATCCCATGCAGTTTCTAGTCCTGCAAGCAAGAGTTGTTTTCTGGTAAGAAGAGTCACTATTGCGCTCCCATTGTCATGCACAGGGCAAATAGCACTGGCGTCTGTTCCCAGCATGTAAAGTGTATTGGACTGAAGAGAATCTACTGTTCTTGTCAGGTTCCTAAGCAGAATTGAACTAGATATGGCCGTGTGTGTAGGAAGCACAGTTCTTTTGTTCTGAGCAAGCTCACTGTTCTGGCCATATAGGAAACACAGTAGAGTAGAAGAGTGCTCTTTTCTCAAAAGCAGAGTCTCTTTCTTGTAAGGCGAGCTAGCAATTATTTCCCAGTTCTAAATGGATTTGAATCACATGCAGTTTTCGGTCCTACAAGCAAGAGTGTTTTCTGGTAAGAAGAGTCACTCATGCTCTCCCATTGTCATACACAGGGCAAATAGCACTCGCGTCTGTTCCCAGCATATAAAGTGTATTGGACTGAAGAGAATCTACTGTTCTTGTCAGGGTCCTAAGCAGAATTGAACTAGATATGGCCGTGTGTAGGAAGCACAGTTCTTTTGTTCTTAGCAAGCTCACTGTTCTGACACAATAGGAAACACAGAAGAGTAGAAGAGTGCTCTTTTCTCAAAGCAGAGTGTGTTTCTTGTACGTTGAGCTAGCGTTTGCTTCCCAGTCCTAAATGGAGTTGAATTACATGCAGTTTCTGGTCCTATGAGCAAGAGTTGTTTTCTGGTGCAAAGAGTCACTATTGCACTCCCATTGCCATACACAGTGCAAACAACACTTGCTACTGATCTTTGCAAGTACAGTGTATTGGACAGAATAGAAGCTACTGTTCTTGTTAGTTTCCTAAGCAGAGTTGAACTAGATATGGCCCGTGTGAGGGAAGCACAGTTGTTTTGTTCTGAGCAAGCTCACTGTTCAGACCCCATAGGAAACATAGTAGAGTAGAAAAGTGCTCTTTTCTCAAAAGCAGAGTGTGTTTCTTGTAAGGCGAGCTAGCGTTTGTTTCCCAGTCCTAAATGGAGTTGGATCACATGCAGTTTCTGGTCCTATGAGCAAGAGTGGTTTTCTGGTAAGAAGAGTCACTATTGCGCTCCCATTGTCATACACAGGGTAAATAGCACTGGCGTCTGTTCCCAGCGTGTACAGTGTATTGGACTGAAGAGGATCTACTGTTCTTCTGTGTTTCCTAAGCAGAGTTGAACTAGATATGGCCCGTGTGTGTAGGAAGTACACTTCTTTTGTTCTGAGCAAGCACACTGTTCTGGACCTATAGGAAATATAGTAGAGTAGAAGAGTGTTTTTTTCTCAAAAGCAGAGTGTGTTTCTTGTAAGGCGAGCTAGCATTTGTTTCCTAGTCATAAATGGAGTTGAAACACATGCAGTTTCTGTTCCTAGGAGCAAGAGTTGTTTTCTGGTAAGAAGAGTCACTATTGTGCTCCCATTGCCATACACAGTGCAAATAGCACTGGCGTCTGTTCCCTGCAAGTACAGATTATTGGACAGAGGAGGATCTACTGTTCTTGTCAGTTTCCTAAGCAGAGTTGAACAAGATATGGCCCGTGTGTGTAGAAAGCACATTTCTTTTGTTCTGAGCAAGCTCAATGTTCTGGCCCTATAGGAAACACAGTAGAGTAGAAGAGTGCTCTTTTCTCTAAAGCAGAGTGTGTTTCTTGTAATGTGAGCTAGCGTTTTTTTCCCAGTCCTAAATGGAGTTGAATCACATGCAGTTTTTGGTCCTACGAGCAAGGGATGTTTTCTGGTAAGGAAAGTCACTATTGTGCTACCATTGCCATACCCAGTGCAAATAGCACTCTCGTCTGTTCCCAGCAAGTACAGTGTATTGGACTGAAGAGGAGCTACTATTCTTGTCAGTTTCCTAAGCAGAGTTGAACTAGATATGGCCCGAGTGTGTAGGAAGCACAGTTCTTTTGTTCTGAGCAAGCTCACTGTTCGGACCCATAGGAAACACAGAAGAGTAGAAGAGTGCTCTTTTCTCCAAAGCAGAGTGTGTTTCTTCTAAGGCGAGCTAGTGTTTGTTTCCGAGTCCTAAATGGAGTTGATTCACATGCAGTTTCTGGTCCTACAAGCAAGAGTTGTTTTCTGATAAGAAGAGTCACTATTGCGCTCCCATTTTCATACACAGGGCAAATAGCACTAGCGTCTGTTAGCAGCATGTACAGTGTATTGTGCTGAAGAGGACCTACTGTTCTTGTCAGTTTCCTAAGCAGAATTGAACTAGACATGGCCCATGTGTCTAGGAAGCACAGTTCTTTTGTTCTGAGCAAGCACTCTGTTCTGGCCCCATTGGAAACACAATAGAGTAGAAGAGTGCTCTTTTCTCAAAAGCAGAGTGTGTTTCTTGTAAGGCGAGCTAGTGTTTGTTTCCCAGTCGTAAATTGAGTTGAGTCACATGCAGTTTCTGGTCCTATGAGCAAGAGTTGTGTTCTGGTAGGGAAAGTCACTATTGTGCTCCCATTGCCACGCACAGTGCAAATAGCACTCACGTCTGTTCCCAGCAAGTACAGTGTATTGGACTGAAGAGGAGCTACTGATCTTGTCAGTTTCCTAAGCAGAGTTGAACTATATATGGCCCTTGTCTGTAGGAAGCACAGTTCTTTGTTCTCAGTAAGCTCACTGTTCGGACCCCATAGGAAACACAATAGAAGAGAAGAGTGCTCTTTTCTCAAAAGCTGAGTGTGTTTCTTGTAAGGGGAGCTAGTGTTCGTTTCCCAGTCAGAAGTGGAGTTGAATCACATGCAGTTTCTGGTCCTACAAGCAAGAGTTGTTTTCTGGTAAGAAGAGTCACTATTGTGCTCCCATTGTCATACACAGGGCAAATAGCACTGGCGTCTTTTCCCAGCATGTACAATGTATTGCACTGAAGAGGATCTACTTTTCTTCTCAGTTTCCTAAGTAGAATTGAACGAGATATGGCCGTGTGTGTAGGAAGCACAGTACTTTTGTTCTGAGCAAGCTCACTGTTCTGGCACTATAGGAAACACAGTACAGTAGAAAACTGCTCTTTTCTCAAAAGCAGAGTTTGTTTCTTGTAAGGCGAGCTAGCGTTTGTTTCCCAGTCCTAAATGGAGTTGAATCACATGCGGTTTTTGGTCCTAGGAGCAAGAGTTGTTTTCTGGTAAGGAAAGTCACTATTGCACTCCCTTTGCCATACACAGGGCAAATAGCACTCGCGTCTGTTCCCAGCAAGTACAGTGTATTGTTCTGAAGAGGAGCTACTGTTCTTGTCAGTTTCCTAAGCAGAGTTAATCTAGATATGGCCCGTGTGTGTAGGAAGCACAGTTCTTTTGTTCTGAGGAAGCTCACTGTTTGGACCCCATAGGAAACACTGTAGAGTAGAAGAGTGCTCTTTTCACAAAATCAGAGTGTGTTTCTTGTAAGGCGAGATAGTGTTTGTTTCCCAGTCCTAAATGGAGTTGAATCACATGCAGTTTCAGTCCTACGAGCAAGAGTTGTTTCCTGGTAAGAAGAGTCTCTATTACTCTCCCATTGCCATACACAGTGCAAATAGCTCTCGCGTCTGTTCTCAGCAAGTACAGTGTATTGGACTGAAGCGGGGCTACTGTTCTTGTCATTTTCCTAAGCAGAGTTGAACTAGATATGCCTGTGTGTGTAGGAAGCACAGTTCTTTTGCTCTTAGCAAGCTCACTGTTCGGACCCCATAGAAAACACAGTAGACTAGAAGAGTACTCTTTTCTCAAAAGCAGAGTGTGTTTCCTGTAAGGCAAGCTAGCGTTCGTTTCCCAGTCCTAAATGTAGTTGAATCACATGCAGTTTCTGGTCCTACAAGCAAGAGTTGTTTTCTGGCAAAAGAGTCACTATTGCACTCCCATTGTCATACACATGGCAAATAGCACTGGCGTCTGTTCCCAGCATGTACAGTGTATTGTTCTGAGGAGGATCTACTGTTCTTGTCAGTTTCCTAAGCAGAATTGAACTAGATATGGCTGTGTGTGTAGGAAGCACAGTTCTTTTGTTCTGAGCAAGCTCACTGTTCTGGCCCTACAGAAAACACAGTAGAGTAGAAGAGTGCTCTTTTCTCAAAAGCAGAGTGTGTTTCTTGTAAGGCAAGCTAGCTTTTGTTTCCCAGTCCTAAATGGAGTTGAATCACATGCAGTTTCTGGTCCTACGAGCAAGAGTTGTTTTCTGGTAAGAAGAGTCACTATTGTGCTCCCATTGTCATACACAGGGCAAATAGCACTGGTGTCTCTTCCCAGCAAGTACAGTGTATTGGACTGAAGAGGATCTACTGTACTTGTCAGTTTCCTAAGCAGAATTGAACTAGATATGGCCGCGTGTTTAGGAAGCACAGTTTTTTTGTTCTGAGCAAGCTCACTCTTCTGGCACTACAGGAAACACAGTAGAGTAGAAGAGTGCTCTTTTCTCAAAAGCAGAGTGTGTTTCTTGTAAGGCGAGCTAGCTTTTGTTTCCCAGTCTAAATGGAGTTGAATCACATGCAGTTTCTGGTCCTACGAGCAAGAGTTGTTTTCTGGTAAGAAGAGTCACTATTGTGCTCCCATTGTCATACACAGGGCAAATAGCACTGGTGTCTCTTCCCAGCAAATACAGTGTATTGCCTGAAGAGGATCTACTGTACTTGTCAGTTTCCTAAGCAGAATTGAACTAGATATGGCCGTGTGTTTAGGAAGCACAGTTTTTTTGTTCTGAGCAAGCTCACTCTTCTGGCACTATAGGAAACACAGTAGAGTAGAAGAGTGCTCTTTTCTCAAAAGCAGAGTGTGTTTCCTGTAAGGCGAGCTAGGGTTTGTTTCCCAGTCCTAAATGGAGTTGAATCACATGCAGTTTTTGGTCCTACGAGCAAGAGTTGTTTTCTGGTAAGGAAAGTCACTGTTGCACTCCCAATGCCATACACTGTGAAAATAGCACTCGCGTCTGTTCCCAGCAAGTACAGTGTATTGGACTGAAGAGGAGCTACTGTTCTTGTCAGTTTGCTAAGCAGAGTTGAACTAGATATGGCCCGTGTGTAGGAAGCACAGTTGTTTTGTTCTGAGCAAGCTCACTGTTAGGAACCCATAGGAAACCCTGTAGAGTAGAAGAGTGCCCTTTTCTAAAAAGCAGAGTGTGTTTCTTGTAAGGCGAGCTAGCTTTTGTTTCCCAGTCCTAAATGGAGTTGAATCACATGCAGTTTCTGGTCCTACGAGCAAGAGTTGTTTTCTGGTAAGAAGAGTCACTATTGTGCTCCCATTGTCATACACAGGGCAAATAGCACTGGAGTCTCTTCCCAGCAAGTACAGTGTATTGGACTGAAGAGGATCTACTGTACTTGTCAGTTTCCTAAGCAGAATTGAACTAGATATGGCCGTGTGTTTAGGAAGCACAGTTTTTTTGTTCTGAGCAAGCTCACTCTTCTGGCACTGTAGGAAACCCAGTAGAGTAGAAGAGTGCTCTTTTCTCAAAACCAGATTTTGTTTCTCATAAGGCGAGCTAGTGTTTGTTTCCCCGTCAGAAATGGAGTTGAATCTCAAGCAATTTCTGGTCCTACAAGCAAGATTTGTTTTCTGGTAAGAAGAGTCACTATTGTGCTCCCATTGCCATGCACATTGCAAACACCACTCTCGTCTGTTCCCAGCATGTACAATGTATTGGACTGAATAGGAGCTACTGTTCTTGTCAGTTTCCTAAGCACAGTTGAACTAGATAGGGCCCGTGTACATAAGAAGCAAAATTCATTTGTTCTGAGCAAGCTCACTGTTCGAACCCCATAGGAAACAGTGTAGAGTAGAAGAGTGCTCTTTTCTCAAAAGCAGAGTGTGTTTCTTGTAAGGGGAGCTAGTGTTTGTTTCCCAGTCAGAAATGGAGTTGAATCACATGCAGTTTCTGGTCCTACGGGCAAGAGTTGTTTTCTGGTAAGGAATCACTATTGTGCTCCCATTGCCATACACAGTGCAAATAGCACTCGCGTCTGTTCCCAGCAATTACAGTGTATTGGACTGAAGAGGAGCCACTGTTCTTGTCAGTTTCCTAAGCAGAGTTGACCTAGATATGGCCAGTGTTTGTAGGAAGCACAGTTCTTTTTTTTCTGAGCAAGCTCACTGTTCTGGTCCATAGGAAAAACAGTAGAGTAGAAGAGTGCTCTTTTCTCAAAAGCAGAGTGTGTTTCTTGTAAGGCGAGCTAGCGTTTGTTTCCCAGTCTTAAATGGAGTTGAATCCCATGCAGTTTCTGGTCCTACAAGCAAGAGTTGTTTTCTGGTAAGAAGAGTCACTATTGCGCTCCCATTGTCATACACAGTGCACATAGCACAGGCGTCTGTTCCCAGCTTGTACTGTGTATTGGACTGAAGAGGATGTACTGTTCTTGTCAGTTTCCTAATCAGAATTGAACTAGATATGGACCGTGTGTGTAGGAAGTACAGTTCTTTATTTCTGAGCAGGCTCACTGTTCTAGCCCTATAGGAAACACAGTAGAGAAGAAGAGTGTCTTTTCTCAAAAGCAGAGTGTGTTTCTTGTAAGGCGAGCTAGCATTTGTTTCCCAGTCCTAAGTGGTGTTGAATCACTTGCAGATCTGTTCCTAAGAGCAAGAGTTGTTTTCTGGTAAGAAGAGTCACTATTGTGCTCCCATTGTCATGCACAGGGCAAATAGCACTGGCGTCTGTTCCCAGCATGTAAAGTGTATTGGACTGAAGAGAATCTACTGTTCTTGTCAGGTTCCTAAGCAGAATTGAACTAGATATGGCCGTGTGTGTAGGAAGCACAGTTCTTTTGTTCTGAGCAAGCTCTCTGTTCTGGCCATATAGGAAACACAGTAGAGTAGAAGAGTGCTCTTTTCTCAAAAGCAGAGTCTCTTTCTTGTAAGGCGAGCTAGCGATTATTTCCCAGTTCTAAATGGAGTTGAATCACATGCAGTTTTCGGTCCTACAAGCAAGAGTTGTTTTCTGGTAAGAAGAGTCACTCATGCTCTCCCATTGTCATACACAGGGCAAATAGCACTCGCGTCTGTTCCCAGCATATAAAGTGTATTGGACTGAAGAGAATCTACTGTTCTTGTCAGGTTCCTAAGCAGAATTGAACTAGATATGGCCGTGTGTAGGAAGCACAGTTCTTTTGTTCTGAGCAAGCTCATTGTTCGGACCCCATAGGAAACACAGTAGAGTAGAAGAGTGCTCTTTTCTCAAAAGCAGAGTGTGTTTCTTGTACGGCAAGCTAGCGTTTGTTTCCCAGTTCTAAATGGAGTTTAAACACATGCAGGTTCTTATCCTACGAGCAAGAGTTTTTTTCTGGTAAGAAGAGTCACTATTGCGCTCCCATTGTCATACACAGGGCAAATAGCACTGGTGTCGGTTCCCAGCATGTAAAGTGTATTGGACTGAAGAGAATCTACTCTTCTTGTCAGGTTCCTAAGCAGAATTGAACTAGATATGGCCGTGTGTAGGAAGCACAGTTCTTTTGTTCTGAGCAAGCTCACTGTTTGGACCCCATAGGAAACACAGTAGAGTAGAAGAGTGCTCTTTTCTCAAAAGCAGAGTGTGTTTCTTGTAAAAAGAGCTAGTGTTTGTTTCGCAGTCAGAAATGCAGTTGAATCCCATGCAGTTTCTGGTCCTATGAGCAAGAGTTGTTTTCTGGTAAGAAGAGTCACTATTGCACTCCCATTGTCATACACAGGGCAAATAGCACACGCGTCTGTTTCCAGCAAGTACAGTGTATTGGACTGAAGAGGAGCTACAGTTCTAGTCAGTTTCCTAAGCAGAATTGAACTAGATATGGCCCGTGTGTGTAGGAAGCACAGTTGTTTTGTTCTGAGCAAGCTCACTGTTTGGACCCCTTAGGAAACAAAGTAGAGTAGAAGAGTGCTCTTTTCTCAAAAGCAGAGTGTGTTTCTTGTAAGGCGAGCTAGCGTTTGTTTCCCAGTCCTAAATGGAGTTGAATCACATGCAGTTTCTTGTCCTACGAGCAAGAGTTGTTTTCTGGTAAGGAGAGTCACTATTGTGCTCCCATTGTCATACACACGGCAAATAGCACTGATGTCGGTTCCCAGCATGTACAGTGTATTGGACTGAAGAGGATTTACTCTTCTTGTCAGTTTCCTAAGCAGAATTGAACTAGATATGGACCGTGTGTGTAGGAAGCACAGTTCTTTTGTTCTGAGCAAGTTCACTGTTCTGGCCATATAGGAAACACAGTAGAGTAGAAGAGTGTTCTTTTCTGAAAAGCAGAGTCTGTTTCTTGTAAGGCGAGCTAGCGTTTATTTCCCAGTTCTATTGGAGTTGAATCACATGCAGTTTTCAGTCCTACGAGCAAGAGTTGTTTTCTGGTAAGGAAAGTCACTATTGAGTTCCCATTACCATACACAGTGCAAATAGCACTCGCGTCTGTTCCCAGCAAGTACAGTGTATTGGACTGAAGAGGAGCTACTGTTCTTGTCAGTTTCCTAAGTAGAGTTGAACTAGATATGGCCCGTGTGTGTAGGAAGCACATTTCTTTTGTTCTGAACAAGCTCACTGTTCGGAAAACTTAGGAAACACAGTAGAGTAGAAGAGTGCTCTTTTCTCAAAAGCAGATTGTGTTCCTTGTAAGGCGAGCTAGCATTTGTTTCCCAGTCCTAAAAAGAGTTGAGACACATGCAGTTTTTGGTCCTACGAGCAAGAGTTATTTTCTGGTAAGGAAAGTCACTATTGCGCTCCCTTTGCCATACACAGTGCAAATAGCACTCGCGTCTGTTCCCAGGTAGTACAGTGTATTGGACTAAAGAGGAACTACTGTTCTTGTCAGTTTCCTAAGCAGAGTTGAAGTAGATATGGCCTGTGTACGTAGGAAGCACAGTTCTTTTGTTCTGAGCAAGCTCACTGTTCTGACACTATAGGAAACACAGAAGAGTAGAAGAGTGCTCTTTTCTCAAAGCAGAGTGTGTTTCTTGTAAGGTGAGCTAGCGTTTGCTTCCCAGTCCTAAATGGAGTTGAAATACATGCAGTTTCTGGTCCTATGAGCAAGAGTTGTTTTCTGGTGCAAAGAGTCACTATTGCGCTCCCACTGCCATACACAGTGCAAACAACACTTGCTACTGATCTTTGCAAGTACAGTGTATTGGACAGAATAGGAGCTACTGTTCTTGTCAGTTTCCTAAGCAGAGTTGAACTAGATATGGCCCGTGTGTGGGAAGCACAGTTGTTTTGTTCTGAGCAAGCTCACTGTTCAGACCCCATAGGAAACATAGTAGAGTAGAAAAGTGCTCTTTTCTCAAAAGCAGAGTGTGTTTCTTGTAAGGCGAGCTAGCGTTTGTTTCCCAGTCCTAAATGGAGTTGAATCACATGCAGTTTCTGGTCCTATGAGCAAGAGTGGTTTTCTGGTAAGAAGAGTCACTATTGTGCTCCCATTGCCATACACGGTGCAAACAACACTCGCTACTGTTCCTTGCAAGTACAGTGTATTGGACAGAAGAGGAGCTACTGTTCTTGTCAGTTTCCTAAGCAGAGTTGAACTAGATATGGCCCGTGTGTGTAGGAAGCACATTTCTTTTGTTCTGAGCAAGCTCAATTTTCTGGCCCTATAGGAAACACAGTAGAGTAGAAGAGAGCTCTTTTCTCTAAAGCAGAGTGTGTTTCTTGTAATGTGAGCTAGAGTTTTTTTCCCAGTCCTAAATGGAGTTGAATCACATGCAGTTTTTGGTCCTACGAGCAAGGGATGTTTTCTGGTAAGGAAAGTCACTATTGTGCTACCATTGCCATACCAGTGCAAATAGCACTCTCGTCTGTTCCCAGCAAGTACAGTGTATTGGACTGAAGAGGAGCTACTGTTCTTGTCAGTTTCCTAAGCAGAGTTGAACTAGATATGGCCCGTGTGTGTAGGAAGCACAGTTCTTTTTTCTGAGCAAGCTCACTGTTCGGACCCATAGGAAACACAGAAGAGTAGAAGAGTGCTCTTTTCTCCAAAGCAGAGTGTGTTTCTTCTAAGGCGAACTAGCGTTTGTTTCCAAGTCCTAAATGGAGTTGAATCACATGCAGTTTCTGGTCCTATAAGTAAGAGTTGTTTTCTGGTAAGAGGAGTCACTATTGTGCTCCCATTGCCATACACAGTGCAAATAGGACTCGCGTCTGCTACCTGCAAGTACAGTGTATTGGACTGAAGAGGAGCTACTGTTCTTGTCAGTTTCCTAAGCAGAGTTTAAATAGATATGGCCCGTTTGTGTAGGATGCATAGTTCTTTTCTTCTGAACAAGCTCCCTGTTCTGGCCCTATAGGAAACACAGTAGTGTAGAAGAGTGCTCTTTTCTCAAAAGCTGAGTGTGTTTATTGTAAGGGGAGCTAGTGTTTGTTTCCCAGTCAGAAGTGGAGTTGAATCACATGCAGTTTCTGGTCCTACGAGCAAGAGTTGTTTTCTGGTAAGAAGAGTCACTATTGTGCTCCCATTGTCATACACAGGGCAAATAGCACTGGCGTCTTTTCCCAGCATGTACAATGTATTGCACTGAAGAGGATCTACTTTTCTTCTCAGTTTCCTAAGTAGAATTGAACGAGATATGGCCGTGTGTGTAGGAAGCACAGTACTTTTGTTCTGAGCAAGCTCACTGTTCTGGCACTATAGGAAACACAGTACAGTAGAAAACTGCTCTTTTCTCAAAAGCAGAGTTTGTTTCTTGTAAGGCGAGCTAGCGTTTGTTTCCCAGTCCTAAATGGAGTTGAATCACATGAGGTTTTTTGTCCTAGGAGCAAGAGTTGTTTTCTGGTAAGGAAAGTCACTATTGCACTCCCTTTGCCATACACAGGGCAAATAGCACTCGCGTCTGTTCCCAGCAAGTACAGTGTATTGTTCTAAAGAGGAGCTACTGTTCTTGTCAGTTTCCTAAGCAGAGTTAATCTAGATATGGCCCGTGTGTGTAGGAAGCACAGTTCTTTTGTTCTGAGGAAGCTCACTGTTTGGACCCCATAGGAAACACAGTAGGGTAGAAGAGTGCTCTTTTCACAAAATCAGAGTGTGTTTCTTGTAAGGCGAGCTAGTGTTTGTTTCCCAGTCCTAAATGGAGTTGAATCACATGCAGTTTCAGTCCTACGAGCAAGAGTTGTTTCCTGCTAAGAAGAGTCTCTATTACTCTCCCATTGCCATACACAGTGCAAATAGCTCTCGCGTCTGTTCTCAGCAAGTACAGTGTATTGGACTGAAGCGGAGCTACTGTTCTTGTCATTTTCCTAAGCAGAGTTGAACTAGATATGCCTGTGTGTGTAGGAAGCACAGTTCTTTTGCTCTTAGCAAGCTCACTGTTCGGACCCCATAGAAAACACAGTAGACTAGAAGAGTACTCTTTTCTCAAAAGCAGAGTGTGTTTCCTGTAAGGCAAGCTAGCGTTCGTTTCCCAGTCCTAAATGTAGTTGAATCACATGCAGTTTCTGGTCCTACAAGCAAGAGTTGTTTTCTGGCAAAAGAGTCACTATTGTGCTCCCATTGTCATACACATGGCAAATAACACTGGCGTCTGTTCCCAGCATGTACAGTGTATTGTTCTGAGGAGGATCTACTGTTCTTGTCAGTTTCCTAAGCAGAATTGAACTAGATATGGCTGTGTGTGTAGGAAGCACAGTTCTTTTGTTCTGAGCAAGCTCACTGTTCTGGCCCTACAGAAAACACAGTAGAGTAGAAGAGTGCTCTTTTCTCAAAAGCAGAGTGTATTTCTTGTAAGGCGAGCTAGCTTTTGTTTCCCAGTCCTAAATGGAGTTGAATCACATGCAGTTTCTGGTCCTACGAGCAAGAGTTGTTTTCTGGTAAGAAGAGTCACTATTGTGCTCCCATTGTCATACACAGGGCAAATAGCACTGGTGTCTCTTCCCAGCAAGTACAGTGTATTGGACTGAAGAGGATCTACTGTACTTGTCAGTTTCTTAAACAGAATTGAACTAGATATGGCCGTGTGTTTAGGAAGCACAGTTTTTTTGTTCTGAGCAAGCTCACTCTTCTGGCACTAAAGGAAACACAGTAGAGTAGAAGAGTGCTCTTTTCTCAAAAGCAGAGTGTGTTTCTTGTAAGGCGAGCTAGCTTTTGTTTCCCAGTCCTAAATGGAGTTGAATCACATGCAGTTTCTGGTCCTACGAGCAAGAGTTGTTTTCTGGTAAGAAGAGTCACTATTGTGCTCCCATTGTCATACACAGGGCAAATAGCACTGGTGTCTCTTCCCAGCAAGTACAGTGTATTGGACTGAAGAGGATCTACTGTACTTGTCAGTTTCCTAAGCAGAATTGAACTAGATATGGCCGTGTTTTTAGGAAGCACAGTTTTTTTGTTCTGAGCAAGCTCACTCTTCTGGCACTATAGGAAACACAGTAGAGTAGAAGAGTGCTCTTTTCTCAAAAGCAGAGTGTGTTTCCTGTAAGGCGAGCTAGGGTTTGTTTCCTAGTCCTAAATGGAGTTGAATCACATGCAGTTTTTGGTCCTACGAGCAAGAGTTGTTTTCTGGTAAGGAAAGTCACTGTTGCACTCCCAATGCCATACACTGTGAAAATAGCACTCGCGTCTGTTCCCAGCAAGTACAGTGTATTGGACTGAAGAGGAGCTACTGTTCTTGTCAGTTTGCTAGAGCAGAGTTGAACTAGATATGGCCCGTGTGTGTAGGAAGCACAGTTGTTTTGTTCTGAGCAAGCTCACTGTTAGGACCCCAAAGGAAACCCTGTAGAGTAGAAGAGTGCCCTTTTCTAAAAAGCAGAGTGTGTTTCTTGTAAGGCGAGCTAGGGTTTGTTTCCCAGTCCTAAATGGAGTTGAATCACATGCAGTTTCTGGTCCTACGAGCAAGAGTTGTTTTCTGGTAAGAAGAGTCACTATTGTGCTCCCATTGTCATACACAGGGCAAATAGCACTGGTGTCTCTTCCCAGCAAGTACAGTGTATTGGACTGAAGAGGATCTACTGTACTTGTCAGTTTCCTAAGCAGAATTGAACTAGATATGGCCGTGTGTTTAGGAAGCACAGTTTTTTTGTTCTGAGCAAGCTCACTCTTCTGGCACTATAGGAAACACAGTAGAGTAGAAGAGTGCTCTTTTCTCAAAAGCAGAGTGTGTTTCCTGTAAGGCGAGCTAGGGTTTGTTTCCTAGTCCTAAATGGAGTTGAATCACATGCAGTTTTTGGTCCTACGAGCAAGAGTTGTTTTCTGGTAAGGAAAGTCACTGTTGCACTCCCAATGCCATACACTGTGAAAATAGCACTCGCGTCTGTTCCCAGCAAGTACAGTGTATTGGACTGAAGAGGAGCTACTGTTCTTGTCAGTTTGCTAGAGCAGAGTTGAACTAGATATGGCCCGTGTGTGTAGGAAGCACAGTTGTTTTGTTCTGAGCAAGCTCACTGTTAGGACCCCAAAGGAAACCCTGTAGAGTAGAAGAGTGCCCTTTTCTAAAAAGCAGAGTGTGTTTCTTGTAAGGCGAGCTAGGGTTTGTTTCCCAGTCCTAAATGGAGTTGAATCACATGCAGTTTCTGGTCCTATGACCAAGAGTTGTTTTCTGGTAAGAAGAGTCACTATTGTGCTCCCATTGTCATACACAGGGCAAATAGCACTAGCGTATGTTAGCACCATGTACACTGTATTCGACTGAAGAGGATCTAGTGTTCTTGTCAGTTTCCTAAGCCGAATTGAAATAGACATGGCCCGTGTGTGCAGGAAACACAGTTCTTTTGTTCTGAGCAAGCACACTGTTCTGGCCCTATAGGAAACACAGTAGAGTAGAAGAGTGCTCCTTTCTCAAAAGCAGAGTGTGTTTCTTGTAAGGTGAGATAGCGTTTGTTTCCCAGTCCTAAGTGGAGTTGAGACACATGCAGTTTTTGGTCCTACGAGCAAGAGTTGTTTTCTGGTAAGGAAAGTCACTATTGCGCTCCTATTGCCATACAGGGTGCAAATAGCACTCACGTCTGTTCCCAGCAAGTACAGTGTATTGTTTTGAAGAGTAGCAACTGTTCTCATGAGTTTCCTAAGCAGAGTGTAACTAGTTATGGCCCGTGTGTGTAGGAAGCACAGTTCTTTTGTTCTGAGCAAGCTCACTGTTCGGACCCCATAGGAAACACAGTGGAGTAGAAGAGTGCTCTTTTCTCAAAAGCAGAGTGTGTTTCTTGTAAGGCGAGCTAGAGTTTGTTTCCCAGTCCTAAATGGAGTTTAATCACATGCAGTTTCTGGTCCTACGAGCAAGAGTTGTTTCCTGGTAAGAAGAGTGACTATTACTCTCCCATTGCCATACACAGTGCAAATAGCACTCCCGTCTGTTCCCAGCAAGTACAGTGTATTGGACTGAACCGGAGCTACTGTTCTTGTAAGTTTCCCAAGCAGAGTTGAACAAGATATGCCCGTCTGTGTAGGAAGCAAAGTTCTTTTGCTCTGAGCAAGCTCACTGTTCGGACCCCATAGAAAACACAGTAGAATAGAAGAGTACTCTTTACTCAAAAGCAGAGTTTGTTTCCTGTAAGGCGAGCTAGCGTTCCTTTCGCAGTCCTAAATGGAGTTGATCACATGCAGTTTCTGGACCTACGAGCAAGAGTTATTTTCTGGCAAAGAGTCACTATTGCGCTCCCATTGTCATACACAGGGCAAATAGCCCTGGCGTCTTTTCCGAACATGTACAGTGTATTGTACTGAGGAGGATCTACTGTTCTTGTCAGTTTCCTAGGCAGAATTGAACTAGATATGACTGTGTGTGTAGGAAGCACAGTTCTTTTGTTCTGAGCCAGCTCACAGTTCTGGCGCTATAGGAAACACAGTAGAGTAGAAGAGTGTCTTTTCTCAAAAGCAGAGTTTGTTTCTTGTAAGTCGTGCTAGCGTTTTTTTTTCCCAGTCCTAAAGGGAGTTGAATCACATGCAGTTTCTGGTCCTACGAGCAAGAGTTGTTTTCTGGTAAGAAGAGTAACTATTGCGCTCCCTTTGTCATACACAGGGCAAATGGCACTGGCGTCTGTTCCCAGCAAGTACAGTGTATTGGACTGAAGAGGAGCTACAGCTCTTGTCAGTTTCCTAAGCAGAGTTGAAGTAGATATGGCCCTTGTGTGTAGGAAGCACAGTTCTTTTGTGCTGAGCAAGCTCACTGTTAGGACCCCATAGGAAACACAGTATAGTAGAAGAGTGCTCTTTTTTCAAAAGCAGAGTGTGTTTCTTGTAATGCGAGCTAGCGTTTGTTTCCCAGTCCTAAATGGAGTTGAATCTCATGCAGTTTCTGGTCCTATGAGCAAGAGTTGTTTTCTGGTAAGGAAAGTCACTATTGCGCTTTCATTGCCATACACAGTGCAAATAGCACTCGCGTCTGTTCCCAGCAAGTACAGTGCATAGGACTGAAGAGGAGCTACTGTTCTTGTCAGTTTCCTAAGCAGAGTTGAACTAGATATGGCCCGTGTACGTAGGAAGCAAAATTCATTTGTTCTGAGCAAGCTCACTGTTCGGACCCCATAGGAAACAGTGTAGAGTAGAAGAGTGCTCTTTTCTCAAAAGCAGAGTGTGTTTCTTGTAAGGGGAGCTAGTGTTTGTTTTCCAGTCAGAAATGGAGTTGAATCACATGCAGTTTCTGGTCCTACGAGCAAGAGTTGTTTTCGGGTAAGGAATCACTATTGCGCTCCCATTGCCATACACAGTGCAAATAGCACTCGCGTCTGTTCCCAGCAAGTACAGTGTATTGGACTGAAGAGGAGCTACTGTTCTTGTCAGTTTCCTAAGCAGAGTTGAACTAGATATGGCCAGTGTGTGTAGGAAGCACAGTTCTTTTGTTCTGAGCAAGCTCACTGTTCGGACCCCATAGGAAACACAGTAAAGTAGAAGAGTGCTCTTTTCTCAAAAGCAGAGTGTGTTTCTTGTAAAAAGAGCTAGTGTTTGTTTCCCAGTCCTAAATGGAGTTGAATCACATGCAGTTTTTGGTTTACGAGGAAGAGTTGTTTTCTGGTAAGGAAAGTCACTATTGCGCTCCCATTGCCATACACATTGCAAATAGCACTCGCGTTTGTTCCCAACCAAGTACAGTGTGTTGGACTGAAGAGGAGCTACTGTTCTTGTCAGTTTCCTAAGCAGAGTTGAACTAGATATGGCCCGTGTACGTAGGAAGCACAGTTCTTTTGTTCTGAGCAAGCTCACTGTTCGGACCCCATAGGAAACAGTGTAGAGTAGAAGAGTGCTCTTTTCTCAAAAGCAGAGTGTGTTTCTTGTAAGGCTAGCTAGTGTTTGTTTCCCAGTCAGAAATGGAGTTGAATCCCATGCAGTTTCTATTCCTACAAGCAAGAGTTGTTTTCTGGTAAGAAGAGTCACTATTGCGCTCCCATTGTCATACACAGTGCAAATAGCACTGGTGTCTGTTCCCAGCTTGTACTGTGTATTGGACTGAAGAAGATGTACTGTTCTTGTCAGTTTCCTAATCAGAATTGAACTGGATATGGACTTTGTGTGTAGGAAGTACAGTTCTTTTATTCTGAGCAGGCTCACTGTTCTAGCCCTGTAGGAAACACAGTAGAGTAGAAGAGTGTCTTTTCTCAAAAGCAGAGTGTGTTTTTGTTAGGCGAGCTAGCAATGGTTTCCCAGTCCTAAGTGGTTTTGAATCACTTGCAGATCTGTTCCTATGAGCAAGAGTTGTTTTCTGGTAAGAAGAGTCACTATTGTGCTTCCATTGTCATGCACAGGGCAAATAGCACTGGTGTCTGTTCCCAGCATGTAAAGTGTATTGGACTGAAGAGAATCTACTGTTCTTGTCAGGTTCCTAAGCAGAATTGGTCTAGATATGGCCGTGTGTGTAGGAAGCACAGTTCTTTTGTTCTGAGCAAGCTCATTGTTCGGACCCCATAGGAAACACAGTAGAGTAGAAGAGTGCTCTTTTCTCAAAAGCAGAGTGTGTTTCTTGTAAGGCGAGCTAGCGTTTGTTTCCCAGTCCTAAATGGAGTTGAATCACATGCAGTTTCTTGTCCTACGAGCAAGAGTTGTTTTCTGGTAAGAAGAGTCACTATAAGGCTCCCATTGACATACACAGGGCAAATAGCACTGGTGTCGGTTCCCACCATGTACAGTGTATTGGACTAAAGAAGATCTACTGTTATTGTCAGTTTCCTAAGCAGAATTGATCTAGATATGGCCGTGTGTGTAGGAAGCACAGTTCTTTTGTTCTGAGCAAGCTCACTGTTCTGGAAATATAGGAAACACAGTAGAGTAGAAGAGTGCTCTTTTCTCAAAAGCAGAATCTCTTTCTTGTAAGGTGAGCTAGCGATTATTTCCCAGTTCTAAATGGAGTTGAATCACATGCAGTTTTCGGTCCTACAAGCAAGAGTTGTTTTCTGGTAAGAAGATTCACTATTGCGCTCCCATGGTCATACACAGTGCAAATAACCCTCGCGTCTGTTCCCAGCAAGTACAGTGTATTGGACTGAAGAGGAGCTACTGTTTTTGTCAGTTTCCTAAGCAGAATTGAACTAGATATGGCCGTGTGTGGGAAGCACAATTCTTTTGTTCTGAGCAAGCTCACTGTTTGGACCCCATAGGAAAAACAGTAGAGTAGAAGAGTGCTCTTTTCTCAAAAGCAGAGAGTGTTTCTTGTAAGGCGAGCTAGCGTTTATTTCCCAGTTCTAAATGGAGTTGAATCACATGCAGTTTTTGGTCCTACCAGCAAGAGTCGTTTTCTGGTAAGGAAAGTCACTATTGCGCTCCCATTGTCATACACAGTGCAAATAGCATTCGCGTCTGTTCACAGCAATTACAGTGTATTGGACTGAAGAGGAGCACTTTTCTTGTCAGTTTCCCAAGCAGAGTAGAACTAGATATGGCCTGTGTGTGTAGGAAGCACAGTTCTTTTGTTCTGAGCAAGCTCACTGTTCGGACCCCATAGGAAACACAGTAGAGTAGAAGAGTGCTCTTTTCTCAAAAGCAGAGTGTGTTCCTTGTAAGGCGAGCTAGCGATTGTTTCCCAGTCCTAAGTGGTGTTGAATCACATGCAGTTTCTAGTCCTACGAGCAAGAGTTGTTTTATGGTAAGAAGAGTCACTATTGCGCTCCCATTGTCATACAAAGGGCAAATAGCACTCGCCTCTGTTCCCAGCATGTAAAGTGTATTGGACTGAAGAGAATCTACTGTTCTTGTCAGGTTCCTAAGCAGAATTGAACTAGATATGGCCCTGTGTAGGAAGCACAGTTCTTTTGTTCTGAGCAAGTTCACTGTTCGGACCCCATAGGAAACACAGTAGAGTAGAAGAGTGCTCTTTTCTCAAAAGCTGAGTGTGTTTCTTGTAAGGCGAGCTAGCATTTGTTTCCCAGTCCTAAATGGAGTTGAATCACATGCAGTTTTTGGTCCCAGGAGCAAGAGTTGTTTTCTGGTAAGAAGAGTCACTATTGTGCTCCCATTGTCATACACAGGTCAAATAGCACTGGTGTCGGTTCTCAGCATGTACAGTGTATTGGACTGAAGAGGATCTACTGTTCTTGTCAGTTTCCTAAGCAGAATTGATCAAGACATGGCCGTGTGTGTACAAAGCACAGTTCTTTTGTTCTGAGCAAGCTCACTGTTCTGGCCTTATAGGAAACACAGTAGAGTAGAAGAGTGTTCTTTTCTCAAAAGCAGAGTCTGTTTCTTGTAAAGCGAGCTAGCGTTTATTTCCCAGTTCTAAATGGAGTTGAATCACATCCAGTTTTCGGTCCTATGAGCAAGAGTTGTTTTCTGGTAAGGAAAGTAGCTATTGAGTTCCCATTACCATACACAGTGCAAATAGCACTCGCGTCTGTTCCCAGCAAGTACAGTGTATTGGACTGAGGAGGATCTACTGTTCTTGTCAGTTTCCTAGGCAGAATTGAACTAGATATGGCTGTGTGTGTAGGAAGCACAGTTCTTTTGTTCTGAGCCAGCTCACAGTTCTGGCCCTATAGGAAACACAGTAGAGTAGAAGAGTGCTCTTTTCTCAAAAGCAGAGTTTGTTTCTTGTAAGGCGAGCTAGCGTTTTTTTCCCAGTCCTAAAGGGAGTTGAATCACATGCAGTTTCTGGTCCTACGAGCAAGAGTTGTTTTCTGGTAAGAAGAGTCACTATTGCGCTCCCATTGTCATACACAGGGCAAATAGAAATGGCGTCTGTTCCCAGCTAGTACAGTGTATTGGACTATAGAAGATCTACTGTAGTTGTTAGTTTCCTAAGCAGAATTGAACTAGATATGGTCTTGTGGGTAGAAAGCACAGTTCTTTTGTTCTGAGGAAGCTCACTCTTCTGGCCTTATAGGAAACACAGTTGATTAGATGAGTGCTCTTTTCTCAAAAGCAGAGTGTGTTTCTTGTAAGGCGAGCTAGCGTTTGTTTCCCAGTCCTAAATGGAGTTGAATCACATGCAGTTTTTGGAACTACGAGCAAGAGTTGTTTTCTGGTAAGGAAAGTCACTGTTGCACTCCCAATGCCATACACAGTGAAAATAGCCCTGGCGTCTGTTTCCAGCAAGTACAGTGTATTGGACTGAAGAGGAGCTACAGCTCTTGTCAGTTTCCTAAGCAGAGTTGAAGTAGATATGGCCCGTGTGTGTAGGAAGCACAGTTCTTTTGTTCTGAACAAGCTCACTGTTCGGACCCCATAGGAAACACAGTAAAGTAGAAGAGTGCTCTTTTCTCAAAAGCAGAGTGTGTTTCTTGTAAGGCGAGCTAGCTTTGTTTCCCAGTCCTAAATGGAGTTGAATCACATGCAGTTTCTTGTCCTACGAGCAAGAGTTGTTTTCTTGTAAGAAGAGTCACTATTGCGCTCCCATTGTCATACACAGGACAAATAGCACTGGTGTCGTTTCCCAGCATGTACAGTGTATTGGACTAAAGAAGATCTACTGTTCTTGTCAGTTTCCTAAGCAGAATTGATCTAGATATGGCCGTGTGTGTAGGAAGCACAGTTCTTTTGTTCTGAGCAAGCTCACTGTTCTGGCCATATAGGAAACACAGTAGAGTAGAAGAGTGCTCTTTTCTCAAAAGCAGAGTCTCTTTCTTGTAAGGCGAGCTAGCGTTTGTTTCCCAGTCTTAAATGGAGTTGAATCCCATGCAGTTTCTGGTCCTACAAGCAAGAGTTGTTTTCTGGTAAGAAGAGTCACTATTGAGTTGCCATTGCCATACACATTGCAAATAGCACTCGCGTTTGTTCCCAACCAAGTACAGTGTGTTGGACTGAAGAGGAGCTACTGTTCTTGTCAGTTTCCTAAGCAGAGTTGAACTAGATATGGCCCGTGTACGTAGGAAGCACAGTTCTTTTGTTCTGAGCAAGCTCACTGTTCGGACCCCATAGGAAACAGTGTAGAGTAGAAGAGTGCTCTTTTCTCAAAAGCAGAGTGTGTTTCTTGTAAGGCTAGCTAGTGATTGTTTCCCAGTCAGAAATGGAGTTGAATCCCATGCAGTCTCTGTTCCTACAAGCAAGAGATGTTTTCTGGTAAGAAGAGTCACTATTGCGCTCCCATTGTCATACACAGTGCAAATAGCACTGGTGTCTGTTCCCAGCTTGTACTGTGTATTGGACTGAAGAGGATGTACTGTTCTTGTCAGTTTCCTAATCAGAATTGAACTAGATATGGACTGTGTGTGTAGGAAGTACAGTTCTTTTATTCTGAGCAGGCTCACTGTTCTAGCCCTGTAGGAAACACAGTAGAGTAGAAGAGTGCTCTTTTCTCAAAAGCGGAGTGTGTTTCTTGTAAGGCGAGCTAGGGTTTGTTTCCCAGTCCTAAATGGAGTTGAATCACATGCTGTTTCTTGTCCTACGAGCAAGAGTTGTTTTCTGGTAAGAAGAGTCACTATTGCGCTCCAATTGTCATACACAGGGCAAATAGCACTGGTGTCGGTTAACACCATGTACAGTGTATTGGACTAAAGAAGATCTACTGTTCTTGTCAGTTTCCTAAGCAGAATTGATCTAGATATGGCCGTGTGTGTAGGAAGCACACTTCTTTTGTTCTGAGCAAGCTCACTGTTCTGGCCCTGTAGGAAACACAGTAGAGTAGAAGAGTGCTCCTTTCTCAAAGCAGAGTGTGTTTCTTGTAAGGCGAGATAGCGTTTGTTTCCCAGTCCTAAATGGAGTTGAGACACATGCAGTTTTTGGTCCTACGAGCAAGAGTTGTTTTCTGGTAAGGAAAGTCACTATTGCGCTCCTATTGTCATACAGAGTGCAAATAGCACTCACGTCTGTTCCCAGCTAGTACAGTGTATTGTTCTGAAGAGGAGGTACTGTTCTTGTCAGTTTCCTAAGCAGAGTTGAACTAGATATTGCCCGTGTGTGTAGGAAGCACAGTTCCTTTATTTTGAGCAAGCTCACTGTTCTGGCACTATAGGAAACCCAGTAGAGTAGAAGAGTGCTCTTTTCTCAAAAGCAGAGTTTGTTTCTCATAAGGCAAGCTAGTGTTTGTTTCCCAGTCAGAAATGGAGTTGAATCCCATGCAATTTCTGGTCCTACAAGCAAGATTTGTTTTGTGGTAAGAAGAGTCACTATTGTGCTCCCATTGCCATACACATTGCAAACACCACTCTCGTCTGTTCCCAGCATGTACAGTGTATTGGACTGAAGAGGATCTACTGTTCTTGTCAGTTTCCTAAGCAGAGTTGAACTAGATATGGCCCGTGTGTGTAGGAAGCACAGTTCCTTTATTCTGTGCAAGCTCACTCTTCTGGCCCTATAGGAAACAAAGTAGAGTAGAAGAGTGCTCTTTTATCAAAAGCAGAGTGTGTTTCTTGTAAGGCGAGCTACCATTTGTTAAAAAGTCCTAAATGGAGTTGAGTCATATGCAATTTTTGGTTTACGAGCAAGAGTTGTTTTCTGGCAAGGAAAGTCACTATTGCGCTCCCATTGTCATATACAGTGCAAATAGCACTCGCGTCTGTTCCCACCAAGTGCAGTGTATTGGACTGAAGAGGAGCTACTGTTCTTGTCAGTTTCCTAAGCAGAGTTGAACTAGATATGGCCCGTGTACGTAGGAAGCAAAATTCATTTGTTCTGAGCAAGCTCACTGTTCGGACCCCATAGGAAACACTTTAGAGTAGAAGAGTGCTCTTTTCTCAAAAGCAGAGTGTGTTTCTGGTAGGGGAGCTAGTGTTTGTTTCCCAGTCAGAAATGGAGTTGAATCACATGCAGTTTCTGGTCCTACGAGCAAGAGTTGTTTTCGGGTAAGGAATCACTATTGCGCTCCCATTGCCATACACAGTGCAAATAGCACTCGCGTCTGTTCCCAGCAAGTACAGTGTATTGGACTGAAGAGGAGCTACTGTTCTTGTCAGTTTCCTAAGCAGAGTTGAACTAGATATGGCCAGTGTGTGTAGGAAGCACAGTTCTTTTGTTCTGAGCAAGCTCACAGTTCTGGTCCCATAGGAAAAACAGTATAGTAGAAGAGTGCTCTTTTCTCAAAAGCAGAGTGTGTTTCTTGTAAGGCGAGCTAGCGTTTGTTTCCCAGTCGTAAATGGAGTTGAATCCCATGCAGTTTCTGGTCCTACAAGCAAGAGTTGTTTTCTGGTAAGAAGAGTCACTATTGCGCTCCCATTGACATACACAGGGCAAATAGCACTCGCGTCTGTCCCCAGCATGTAAAGTGTATTGGACTGAAGAGAATCTACTGTTCTTCTCAGGTTCCTAAGCAGAATTGAACTAGATATGGCCGTGTGTGTAGGAAGCACAGTTCTTTTGTTCTGAGCAAGCTCTTTGTTCGGACGCCATAGGAAAAACAGTAGAGTAGAAGAGTGCTCTTTTCTCAAAAGCAGAGTGTGTTTCTTGTAAGGCGAGTTAGCGTTTGTTTCCCAGTCCTAAATGGAGTTGAATCACATGCAGTTTCTTGTCCTACGAGCAAGAGTTGTTTTCCTGTAAGAAGAGTCACTATAGTGCTCCCATTGTCGTACACAGGGCAAATAGCACAGGTGTCGGTTCCCAGCATGTACAGTGTATTGGACTGAAGAGGAGCTACTGTTCTTGTCAGTTTCCTAAGCAGAATTGATCTAGATATGGCCCGTGTGTGTAGGAAACACACTTCTTTTGTTTTGAGCAAGCTCACTCTTTTGCCCTATAGGAAACACAGCAGAGTAGAAGAGGGCTCTTTTCGCAAAAGCAGAGTGTGTTTCTTGTAAGGCAAGCTATGGTTTGTTTCCCAGTCAGAAATGGAGTTGAATCCCATGCGGTGTCTGTTCCTATGAGCAAGAGTTGTTTTCTGGTAATAAGAGTCACTATTGCGCTCCAATTTCAATACACAGTGCAAATAGCTCTCGCGTCTGTTCCCAGCAAGTACAGTGTATTGGACTAAAGAGGATCTACTGTCCTTGTCAGTTTCCTAAGCAGAGTTGAACTAGATATGGCCTGTGTGTGCAGGAAGCACAGTTCTTTTGTTCTGAGCAAGCTCACTGTTCAGACCCCATAGGAAACACAGTGGAGTAGAAGAGTGCTCTTTTCTGAAAAGCAGAGTGTGTTTCTTGTAAGGTGAGCTAGAGTTTGTTTCCCAGTCCTAAAAGGAGTTGAAACACATGCAGTTTTTGGTCCTACAAGCAAGAGTTGTTTTCTAGAAAGAAGAGTCACTATTGCGCTCCCATTGTCATACACAGGGCAAATAGCACTGCCGACTGTTCCCAGCATTTACAGTGTATTGGACTGAACAGTAGTGACTGTCCTTGTCAGTTTGCTAAGCAGAGTTGAACTAGATATGGCCCGTGTGTGTAGGAAGCACAGTTCTTTTGTTCTGAGCAAGCTCACTGTTCTGGCCCTACAGGAAACACAGTAGAGTAGAAGAGTGCTCTTTTCGCAAAAGCAGATTGTGTTTCTTATAAGGCGAGCTTGGGTTTGTTTCTCAGGCCTAAATGGAGTTGAAACCCATGCAGTTTCTGTTCCTAGGAGCAAGAGTTGTTTTCTTGTAAGGAAAGTCACTATTGCGCTCCCATTGCCGTAGACAGTACTAATAGCACTCGCGTC
Source organism: Peromyscus eremicus (assembly GCF_949786415.1). Classification (NCBI taxonomy): domain Eukaryota; kingdom Metazoa; phylum Chordata; class Mammalia; order Rodentia; family Cricetidae; genus Peromyscus; species Peromyscus eremicus. Next base: position 82,452 of record NW_026734878.1, on the reverse strand, counting down.
TGTTCCCAGCAAGTACAGTGTATTGTTCTGAAGAGGAGGTACTGTTCTTGTCAGTTTCCTAAGCAGGGTTGAACTAGATATGGCCCGTGTGTGTAGGAAGCACACTTCTTTTGTTCAGAGCAAGCTCACTGTTCGGACCCCATAGGAAACACAGTACAGTAGAAAAGTGCCCTTCTCTCAAAACCAGAGTGTGTTTCTTGTAAGTCGAGATAGCCTTTGTTTCCCAGTCCTAAATGGAATTGAGTCACATGCAGTTTCTTGTCCTAAGAACAAGAGTTGTTTTCTGGGAAGAAGAGTCACTAGTGCGCTCCCATTGTCATACACAGGACAAATAGCACTGGCGTCTGTTCCCAGCATGTATAGTGTATTGGACTGAAGAGGATCTACTGTTCTTGTCAGTTTCGTAAGCAGAGTTGAACTAGATATGGCCGTGTGTGTAGGTAGCACAATTCTTTTGTTCTGAGCAAGCTCACTGTTCTGGCACTATAGGAAACCCAGTAGAGTAGAAGAGTGCTCTTTTCTCAAAAGCAGAGTGTGTTTCTTGTAAGGCAAGGTAGAGTTTGTTTCCCAGTCCTAAAAGGAGTTGAATCACATGCAGTTTTTGGTCCTACAAGCAAGAGTTGTTTTCTGGTAAGAAGAGTCACTATTGTGCCCCCATTGCCATACACAGTGCAAACACCACTCTCGTCTGTTCCCAGCATGTACAGTGTATTGGACTGAATAGGAGCTACTGTTCTTGTCAGTTTCCTAAGCACAGTTGAACTAGATAGGTCCCGTGTACGAAGGAAGCAAAATTCATTTGTTCTGAGCAAGCTCACTGTTCGAACCCCATAGGAAACAGTGTAGAGTAGAAGAGTGCTCTTTTCTCAAAAGCAGAGTGTGTTTCTTGTAAGGGGAGCTAGTGTTTGTTTCCCAGTCAGAAATGGAGTTGAATCACATGCAGTTTCTGGTCCTACGGGCAAGAGTTGTTTTCTGGTAAGAAATCACTATTGTGCTCCCATTGCCATACACAGTGCAAATAGCACTCGCGTCTGTTCCCAGCAAGTACAGTGTATTGGACTGAAGAGGAGCTACTGTTCTTGTCAGTTTACTAAGCAGAGTTGAACTAGATATGGCCAGTATGTGTAGGAAGCACAGTTCTTTTGTTCTGAGCAAGCTCACTGTTCTGTTCCCATAGGAAAAACAGTAGAGTAGAAGAGTGCCCTTTTCTGAAAAACAGAGTGTATTTCTTGTAAGGCGAGCTAGCGTTTGTTTCCCAGTCTTAAATGGAGTTGAATCCCATGCAGTTTCTGGTCCTACAAGCAAGAGTTGTTTTCTGGTAAGAAGAGTCACTATTGCGCTCCCATTGACATACACAGGGCAAATAGCACTCGCGTCTGTCCCCAGCATGTAAAGTGTATTGGACTGAAGAGAATCTACTGTTCTTCTCAGGTTCCTAAGCAGAATTGAACTAGATATGGCCGTGTGTGGAGGAAGCACAGTTCTTTTGTTCTGAGCAAGCTCTTTGTTCGGACGCCATAGGAAAAACAGTAGAGTAGAAGAGTGCTCTTTTCTCAAAAGCAGAGTGTGTTTCTTGTAAGGCGAGCTAGCGTTTGTTTCCCAGTCCTAAATGGAGTTGAATCACATGCAGTTTCTTGTCCTACGAGCAAGAGTTGTTTTCTGGTAAGGAAAGTCACAATTGAGTTCCCATTACCATAAACAGTGTAAATAGCACTCGCGTCTGTTCCCAGCAAGTACAGTATGAAGAGGAGCTACTGTTCTTGTCAGTTTCCTAAGCAGAGTTGAATTAGATATGGCCCGTGTGTGTAGGAAGCACAGTTCTTTTGTTCTGTGGAAGCTCACTGTTCAGACCCCATAAAAAACGCAGTAGAGTAGAAGAGTGCTCTTTTCTCAAAAGCAGAGTGCGTTTCTTATCAGGAGAGCTAGTGTTTGTTTCCCAGTCAGAAATGGAGTTGAATCGCATGCAGTTTCTGGTCCTACGAGCAAGAGTAGTTTTCTGGTAAGAAGAGTCACTATTGCGCTCCCATTTTCATACACAGGGCAAATAGCACACGCATCTGTTCCCAGCAAGTACAGTGTATTGGACTGAAGAGGAGCTACTGTTCTTGTCAGTTTCCTAAGCAGAATTGAACTAGATATGGCCGTGTGTGTAGGAAGCACAGTTATTTTTTTGTGAGCAAGCTCACTGTTCGGACCCCATAGGAAACACAGTAAAGTAGAAGAGTGCTCTTTTCTCAAAAGCAGAGTGTGTTTCTTGTAAGGCGAGCTACCGTTTATTTTCCAGTTCTAAATGGAGTTGAATCACATGCAGTTTTTGGTCCTATGAGCAAGATTTGTTTTCTTATAAGGAAAGTGACTATTGCGCTCTCATTGTCATACAAAGGACAAATAGCACTGGCCTCTGTTCCCAGCAAGTACAGTGTATTGGACTGAAGAGGAGCTACTGTTCTTGTCAGTTTCCTAAGCAGAGTTGAACTAGATATGGCCCGTTTGTGTAGGAAGCACAGTTCATTTGTTCTGAGCAAGCTCACTGTTAGGACCCCATAGGAAACACAGTGGAGTAGAAGAGTGCTCTTTTCTCAAAAGCAGAGTGTGTTTCTTGTAAGGAAAACTAGCGTTTTTTTCCCAGTCCTAAATGGAGTTGAATCCCATGTAGTTTCTGTTCCTACGAGCAAGAGTTGTTTTCTGGTAAGAAGAGTCACTATTGTGCTCCCATTGCTATACACAGTGCAAATAGCACTCGTGTCTGTTCCCAGGAAGTACCATGTATTGGACTGAAGAGGAGCTACTGTTCTTGTAAGTTTCCTAAGCATAGTTGTACTAGATATGGCCCGTGAGTGTAGGAGGCACAGTTCTTTGGTATGAGCAAGCTCACTCTTCAGACCCCATAGGCAACACAGTAGAGTAGAAGAGTGCTCTTTTCTCAAAAGCAAAGTGTATTTCTTGTAAGGCGAGCTAGCGTTTGTTTCCCAGTCCTAAATGGAGTTGAATCACATACAGTTTCTGTTCCTACGAGCAAGAGTTGTTTTCTAGAAAGAGGAGTCACTATTGCACTCCCATTGTCATACACAGTGCAAATAGCACTGGCGACCGTTACCAGCATTTACAGTGTATTGGACTGAAGTGGAGCTACTGTCCTTGTCAGTTTGCTAAGCAGAGTTGAACTAGATATGGCCCGTGTGTGTAGGAAACACACTTCTTTTGTTTTGAGCAAGCTCACTGTTTTGCCCTATAGGAAACACAGTAGAGTAGAACAGGGCTCTTTTCGCAAAAGCAGAGTGTGTTTCTTGTAAGGCAAGCTATGGTTTGTTTCCCAGTCCTAAAAGGAGTTGAATCACATGCAGTTTTTGGTCCTACAAGCAAGAGTTGTTTTCTAGAAAGAAGAGTCACTATTGCGCTCCCATTGTCATACACAGGGCAAATAGCACTGGCGACTGTTCCCAGCATTTACAGTGTATTGGACTGAACAGGAGCGACTGTCCTTGTCAGTTTGCTAAGCAGAGTTGAACTAGATATGGCCCGTGTGTGTAGGAAGCACAGTTCTTTTGTTCTGAGCAAGCTCACTGTTCTGGCCCTGTAGGAAACACAGTAGAGTAGAAGAGTGCTCTTTTCGCAAAAGCAGATTGTGTTTCTTATAAGGCGAGCTTGGGTTTGTTTCACAGGCCTAAATGGAGTTGAAACCCATGCAGTTTCTGTTCCTAGGAGCAACACTTGTTTTCTTGTAAGGAAAGTCACTATTGCGCTCCCATTGCCGTAGACAGTGCAAATAGCACTCGCGTCTGTTCCCAGCAAGTACAGTGTATTGTTCTGAAGAGGAGGTACTGTTCTTGTCAGTTTCCTAAGCAGGGTTGAACTAGATATGGCCCGTGTGTGTAGGAAGCACAGTTCTTTTGTTCTGAGCAAGCTCACTGTTCGGACCCCATAGGAAACACAGTAGAGTAGAAGAGTGCCCTTCTCTCAAAACCAGAGTGTGTTTCTTGTAAGTCGAGCTAGCCTTTGTTTCCCAGTCCTAAATGGAGTTGAGTCACACGCAGTTTCTTGTCCTAAGAGCAGGAGTTGTTTTCTGGGAAGAAGAGTCACTATTGCGCTCCCATTGTCATACACAGGACAAATAGCACTGGCGTCTGTTCCCAGCATGTATAGTGTATTGGACTGAAGAGGATCTACTGTTCTTGTCAGTTTCGTAAGCAGAGTTGAACTAGATATGGCCGTGTGTGTAGGTAGCACAATTCTTTTGTTCTGAGCAAGCTCACTGTTCTGGCACTATTGGAACCCCAGTAGAGTAGAAGAGTGCTCTTTTCTCAAAAGCAGAGTTTGTTTCTCATAAGGCGAGCTAGTGTTTGTTTCCCCGTCAGAAATGGAGTTGAATCCCAAGAAATTTCTGGTTCTACAAGCAAGATTTGTTTTCTGGTAAGAAGAGTGACTATTGTGCTCCCATTGCCATACACAGCGCAAACACCACTCTCGTCTGTTCCCAGCCTGTACAGTGTATTGGACTGAATAGGAGCTACTGTTCTTGTCAGTTTCCTAAGCACAGTTGAACTAGATAGGGCCCGTGTACGTAGGAAGCAAAATTCATTTGTTCTGAGCAAGCTCACTGTTCGAACCCCATAGGAAAAAGTGTAGAGTAGAAGAGTGCTCTTTTCTCAAAAGCAGAGTGTGTTTCTTGTAAGGGGAGCTAGTGTTTGTTTCCCAGTCAGAAATGGAGTTGAATCACATGCAGTTTCTGGTCCTACGGGCAAGAGTTGTTTTCTGGTAAGGAATCACTATTGTGCTCCCATTGCCATACACAGTGCAAATAGCACTCGCGTCTGTTCCCAGCAAGTACAGTGTATTGGAATGAAGAGGAGCTACTGTTCTTGTCAGTTTCCTAAGCAGAGTTGAACTAGATATGGCCAGTGTGTGTAGGATGCACAGTTCATTTGTTCTGAGCAATCTCACTGTTCTGGTCCCATAGGAAAAACAGTAGAGTAGAAGAGTGCTCTTTTCTCAAAACCAGAGTGTGTTTCTTGTAAGGCGAGCTAGCGTTTGTTTCCCAGTCTTAAATGGAGTTGAATCACATGCAGTTTCTGGTCCTACAAGCAAGAGTTGTTTTCTGGTAAGAAGAGTCACTAATGCGCTCCCATTGACATACACAGTGCAAATAGCACTCGCGTCTGTCCCCAGCATGTAAAGTGTATTGGACTGAAGAGAATCTACTGTTCTTGTCAGGTTCCTAAGCAGAATTGAACTAGATATGGCCGTGTGTGTAGGAAGCACAGTTCTTTTGTTCTGAGCAAGCTCTTTGTTCGGACGCCATAGGAAAAACAGTAGAGTAGAAGAGTGCTCTTTTCTCAAAAGCAGAGTGTGTTTCTTGTAAGGCGAGCTAGCGTTTGTTTCCCAGTCCTAAATGGAGTTGAATCACATGCAGTTTCTTGTCCTACGAGCAAGAGTTGTTTTCTTGTAAGAAGAGTCACTATTGCGCTCCCATTGTCGTACACAGGGCAAATAGCAGAAGTGTCGGTTCCCAGCATGTACAGTGTATTGGACTGAGGAGGAGCTACTGTTCTTGTCAGATTCCTAAGCAGAATTGATCTAGATATGGCCCTGTGTGTAGGAAGCACAGTTCTTTTGTTCTGAGCAAGCTCACTGTTCTGACCATATAGGAAACACAGTAGAGTAGAAGCGTGCTCTTTTCTCAAAAGCAGAGTCTGTTTCTTGTAAGGCGAGCTAGCATTTATTTCCCAGTTCTAAATGGAGTTGAATCACATGCAGTTTTCGGTCCTGCAAGCAAGAGTTGTTTTCTGGTAAGGAAAGTCACAATTGAGTTCCCATTACCATAAACAGTGTAAATAGCACTCGCGTCTGTTCCCAGCAAGTACAGTATATTGGACTGAAGAGAAGCTACTGTTCTTGTCAGTTTCTTAAGCAGAGTTGAACTAGATATGGCCCGTGTGTGTAGGAAGCACAGTTCTTTTGTTCTGAGCAAGCTCACTGTTCAGACCCCATAGGAAACACAGTAGAGTAGAAGAGTGCTCTTTTCTCAAAAGCAGAGTGTGTTTCTTATCAGGAGAGCTAGTGTTTGTTTCCCAGTCAGAAATGGAGTTGAATCGCATGCAGTTTCTGGTCCTACGAGCAAGAGTAGTTTTCTGGTAAGAAGAGTCACTATTGCGCTCCCATTTTCATACACAGGGCAAATAGCACACACGTCTGTTCCCAGCAAGTACAGTGTATTGGACTAAAGAGGAGCTACTGTTCTTGTCAGTTTCCTAAGCAATTGAACTAGATATGGCCGTGTGTGTAGGAAGCACAGTTCTTTTTTTCTGAGCAAACTCACTGTTCGGACCCCATAGGAAACACAGTAAAGTAGAAGAGTGCTCTTTTCTCAAAAGCAGAGTGTGTTTCTTGTAAGGCGAGCTAGCGTTTATTTTCCAGTTCTAAATGGAGTTGAATCACATGCAGTTTTTGGTCCTACGAGCAAGATTTGTTTTCTTGTAAGGAAAGTGACTATTGCGCTCTCATTGTCATACAAAGGACAAATAGCACTGGCCTCTGTTCCCAGCAAGTACAGTGTATTGGACTGAAGAGGAGCTACTGTTCTTGTCAGTTTCCTAAGCAGAGTTGAACTAGATATGGCCCGTTTGTGTAGGAAGCACAGTTCATTTGTTCTGAGCAAACTCAATGTTAGGACCCCATAGGAAACACAGTGGAGTAGAAGAGTGCTCTTTTCTCAAAAGCAGAGTGTGTTTCTTGTAAGGCGAGCTAGCGTTTTTTTCCCAGTCCTAAATGGAGTTGAATTCCATGTAGTTTCTGTTCCTACGAGCAAGAGTTGTTTTCTGGTAAGAAGAGTCACTATTGTGTTCCCATTTCTATACACAGTGCAAATAGCACTCGTGTCTGTTCCCAGGAAGTACCATGTATTGGACTGAAGAGGAGCTACTGTTCTTCTGTGTTTCCTAAGCAGAGTTGAACTAGATATGGCCCGTGTGTGTAGGAAGTACACTTCTTTTGTTCTGAGCAAGCACACTGTTCTGGACCTATAGGAAACATAGTAGAGTAGAACAGTGTTTTTTTCTCAAAAGCAGAGTGTGTTTCTTGTAAGGCGAGCTAGCATTTGTTTCCCAGTCATAAATGGAGTTGAAACACATGCAGTTTCTGTTCCTAGGAGCAAGAGTTGTTTTCTGGTAAGAAGAGTCACTATTGTGCTCCCATTGCCATACACAGTGCAAATAGCACTGGCGTCTGTTCCCTGCAAGTACAGATTATTGGACAGAAGAGGATCTACTGTTCTTGTCAGTTTCCTAAGCAGAGTTGAACAAGATATGGCCCGTGTGTGTAGAAAGCACATTTCTTTTGTTCTGAGCAAGCTCAATGTTCTGGCCCTATAGGAAACACAGTAGAGTAGAAGAGTGCTCTTTTCTCTAAAGCATAGTGTGTTTCTTGTAATGTGAGCTAGCGTTTTTTTCCCAGTCCTAAATGGAGTTGAATCACATGCAGTTTTTGGTCCTACGAGCAAGGGATGTTTTCTGGTAAGGAAAGTCACTATTGTGCTACCATTGCCATACCCAGTGCAAATAGCACTCTCGTCTGTTCCCAGCAAGTACAGTGTATTGGACTGAAGAGGAGCTACTGTTCTTGTCAGTTTCCTAAGCAGAGTTGAACTAGATATGGCCCGTGTGTGTAGGAAGCACAGTTCTTTTTTCTGAGCAAGCTCACTGTTCGGACCCATAGGAAACACAGAAGAGTAGAAGAGTGCTCTTTTCTCCAAAGCAGAGTGTGTTTCTTCTAAGGCGAACTAGCGTTTGTTTGCAAGTCCTAAATGGAGTTGAAGCACATGCAGTTTCTGGTCCTATAAGTAAGAGTTGTTTTCTGGTAAGAGGAGTCACTATTGGCCATACACAGTGCAAATAGGACTCGCATCTGCTACCTGCAAGTACAGTGTATTGGACTGAAGAGGAGCTACTGTTCTTGTCAGTTTCCTAAGCAGAGTTTAAATAGATATGGCCCGTTTGTGTAGGATGCACAGTTCTTTTCTTCTGAACAAGCTCCCTGTTCTGGCCCTATAGGAAACACAGTAGTGTAGAAGAGTGCTCTTTTCTCAAAAGCAGAGTGTGTTTGTTGTAAGGCGAACTAGCGTTTGTTTCCCAGTCCTAAATGGAGTTGAATCACATGGAGTTTTTGGTCCTACGAGCAAGGGATGTTTTCTGGTAAGGAAAGTCACTATTGTGCTACCATTGCCATACACAGTGCAAATAGCACTCCCGTCTGTTCCCACCAAGTACAGTGTATTGGACAGAAGAGGAGCTACTGTTCTTGTCAGTTTCCTAAGCAGAGTTGAACTAGATATAGCCCGAGTGTGTAGGAAGCACAGTTCTTTTGTTCTGAGCAAGCTCACTGTTCTGGCCTTATAGGAAACACAGTAGAGTAGAAGAGTGCTCTTTTCTCTAAAGCAGAGTGTGTTTCTTCTAAGGTGAGATAGCGTTTGTTTCCCAGTTTTAAATGGAGTTGAATTATATGCAGTTTCTAGTCCTACAAGCAAGAGTTGTTTTCTGGTAAGAAGAGTCACTATTGTGCTCCCATTGCCATACACAGGGCAAATAGCACTCGCGTCTGTTCCCAGGATGTACAGTGTATTGGACTGAAGAGGATCTACTGTTCTTGTCAGTTTCCTAAGCAAACTTGAAATAGATATGGCCCGTGTGTGTAGGAAGTACACTTCTTTTGTTCTGAGCAAGCTCACTCTTCTGGCCCTATAGGATATACAGTAGAGTAGAAGAGTGCTTTTTTCTCAAAAGCAGAATGTGTTTCTTGTAAGGCGAGCTAGCGATTGTTTCCCAGTCCTAAATGGAGTTCAATCACATGCAGTTTCTGTTCCTAGGAGCAAGAGTTGTTTTATGGTAAGAAGAGTCACTATTGCTCTCCAATTGTCATACACAGGGCAAATAGCACTGGCGTCTGTTCCCAGCATGTACAGTGTATTGGACTGAAGAGGATCTACTGTTCTTGTCAGTTTCCTAAGCAGAGTTGAACTAGATATGGCCCTTGTGTGTAGGAAGCACAGTTCTTTTGTTCTGAGTAAGCTCACAGTTCTGGCCCTATAGGAAACACAGTAGAGTAGAAGAGTGCTCTTTTCTCCAAAGCAGAGTGTGTTTCTTCTAAGGTGAACTAGCCTTTGTTTCCAAGTCCTAAATGGAGTTTAATCACATGCAGTTTCTGGTCCTATAAGTAAGAGTTGTTTTCTGGTAAGAGGAGTCACTATTGTGCTCCCATTGCCATACACAGTGCAAATAGGACTCACGTCTGCAACCTGCAAGTACAGTGTATTGGACTGAAGAGGAGCTACTGTTCTTGTCAGTTTCCTAAGCAGAGTTGAACTAGATATAGCCCGAGTGTGTAGGAAGCACAGTTCTTTTGTTCTGAGCAAGCTCACTGTTCTGGCCTTATAGGAAACACAGTAGAGTAGAAAAGGGCTCTTTTCTCTAAAGCAGAGTGTGTTTCTTGTAAGGTGAGCTATCATTTGTTTCCCAGTCCTAAATGGAGTTGAATCACATGCAGTTTTTGGTCCTATGAGCAAGGGATGTTTTCTGGTAAGGAAAGGCACTATTGTGTTCTCTTTGCCTTAAACAGTGCAAATAGCACTCGCGTCTGTTCCCAGCAAGTACAGTGTATTGGACTGAAGAGGAGCTACTGTTTTTTCAGGTTCCTAAGCAGAGTTGAACTAGATATGGCCCGTGTGTGTAGGAAGCACAGTTCTTTTGTTCTGAGCAAGCTCACTGTTCGGACCCCATAGGAAACACAGAAGAGTAGAAGAGTGCTCTTTTCTCAAAAGCAGAGTGTGTTTCTTGTACGGTGAGCTAGCGTTTGTTTACCAGTCCTAAATGGAGTTGAATTACATGCAGTTTCTGGTCCTACAAGCAAGAGTTGTTTTCTGGTAAGAAGAGTCACTATTGTGCTCCCATTGCCATACACAGTGCAAATAGCACTCGCGTCTGTTTCCGGGATGTACAGTGTATTGGACTGAAGAGGATCTACTGTTCTTGTCAGTTTACTAAGCAAACTTGAAATAGATACGGCCCGTGTGTGTAGAAAGTACACTTCTTTTGTTCTGAGCAAGCTCACTATTCTGGCCCTATAGGAAACACAGTAGAGTAGAAGAGTGCTCTTTTCTCAAAAGCAGAATGTGTTTCTTGTAAGGCGAGCACGTGTTTGTTTCCAAGTCCTAAATGGAGTTCAATCACATGCAGTTTCTGGTCCTAGGAGCAAGACTTGTTTTATGGTAAGAAGAGTCACTATTGTGCTCCAATTGTCATACACAGGGCAAATAGCACTGGCGTCTGTTCCCAGCATGTACAGTGTATTGGACTGAAGAGGATCTACTGTTCTTGTCAGTTTCCTAAGCAGAGTTGAACTAGATATGGACCGTGTGTAGGAAGCACAGTTCTTTTGTTGTGAGCAAGCTCACAGTTCTGGCCCTATAGGAAACACAGTAGAGTAGAAGAGTGCTCTTTTCTCAAAAGCAGAGTGTGTTTCTTCTAAGGCGAACTAGCGTTTGTTTCCAAGTCCTAAATGGAGTTTAATCACATGCAGTTTCTGGTCCTATAAGTAAGAGATGTTTTCTGGTAAGAGGAGTCACTATTGCCCTCCCATTGCCATACACAGTGCAAAGAGGACTCGCGTCTGCTACCTGCAAGTACAGTGTATTGGACTGAAGAGGAGCTACTGTTCTTGTCAGTTTCCTAAGCAGAGTTGAACTAGATATTGCCCGTGTGTGTAGGAAGCACAGTTCTTTTGTTCTGAGCAAGCTCACTGTCCTGGCCCTATAGGAATCACAGTAGAGTAGAAGAGTGCTCTTTTCTCTAAAGCAGAGTGTGTTTCTTGTAAGGCGAGCTAGCGTTTGTTTTCCAGTCCTAAATGGAGTTGAATCACATGCAGTTTTTGGTCCTACGAGCAAGGGATGTTTTCTGGTAAGGAAAGTCACTATTGTGTTCCCTTTGCCATACACAATGCAAATAGCACTCACGTCTGCTCCCAGCAAGTACAGTGTATTGGACTGAAAAGGATCTACTGTCCTTGTCAGTTTCCTAAGCAGAGTTGAACTAGAAATAGCGTGTGTGTGTAGGAAGCACAGTTCTTTTGTCCTGAGCAAGCTCACTGTTCTGGCCCTATAGGAAACACAGTAGAGTAGAAGAGTGCTCTTTTCTCAAAAGCAGAGTGTGTTTCTTGTAAGGCGAGCTAGCGTTTGTTTCCCAGTCTTAAATGGAGTTGAATCCCATGCAGTTTCTAGTCTTACGAGCAAGAGTTGTTTTCTGGTAAGAAGAGTCACTATTGTGCTACCATTGCCATAAACAGTGCAAATATCAGTCGCGTCTGTTCCCAGCAAGTACAGTGTATTGGACAGAAGAGGAGCTACCCTTCTTGTCAGTTTCCTAAGCAGAGTTGAACTAAATATGGCCCGTGTGTGTGAAGCACAGTTCTTTTTTTTTGAGCAAGCTCAATTTTCGGACCCCATAGGAAACATTGTAGAGTAGAATAGTGCTCTATTCTCAAAAGCAGAGTGTGTTTCTTGTAAGGCTAGCTGGTGTTTGTTTCCCAGTCAGAAACGGAGTTGAATCCCATGCAGTTTCTGGTCCTACAAGCAAGAGTTGTTTTCTGGTAGGAAGAGTCACTATTGTACTCCCACTGCCATACACAGTGCAAATAGCACTCGCGTCTGCTCCCAGCAAGTACAGTGTATTGGACTGAAAAGGAGCTACTGTTCTTGTCAGTTTCCTAAGCAGAGTTGAACTAGACATAGCCCGTGATTGTAGGAAGCACAGTTCTTTTGTTCTGAGCAAGCTCACTGTTCTGGCCCTACAGGAAACACAGTAGAGTAGAAGAGTGCTCTTTTCTCAAAAGCAGAGTGTGTTTCTTGTAAGGTGAGCTAGCGTTTGTTTCCCAGTCCTAAATGGAGTTGAATCACATACAGTTTCTGGTCCTATGAGCAAGGGATGTTTTCTAGTAATGAAAGTCACTATTGCGCTCCCTTTGCCATAAACAGTGCAAATAGCACTGGCGTCTGTTCCCAGCATGTACAGTGTATTGGACTGAAGAGGAGCTACTGTTCTTGTCAGTTTCCTATGCAGAGTTGAACTAGATATGGCCCGTGTGTGTAGGAAGCACAGTTCTTTTGTTCTGAGCAAGCTCACTGTTCTGTCCCTATAGGAAACACAGTAGAGTAGAAGAGTGCTCTTTTCTCTAAAGCAGAGTGTGTTTCTTTAAGGTGAGCTAGCGTTTGTTGCCCAGTCCTAAATGGAGTTTAATCACATGCAGTTTTTGGTCCTACGAACAAGGGATGTTTTCCGGTAAGGAAAGTCACTACTGTGTTCCCTTTGCCTTACACAGTGCAAATAGCACTCACGTCTGTTCCCAGCAAGTACAGTGTATTGGACTGAAGAGGAGCTACTGTTCTTGTCAGTTTCCTAAGCAGAGTTGAACTAGATATGGCCCGTCTGTGTAGGAAGCACAGTTCTTTTGTTCTGAGCAAGCTCACTGTTCAGACCCCATAGGAAACACAGTAGAGTAGAAGAGTGCTCCTTTCTCAAAAGCAGAGTGTGTTTCTTGTAAGGCAAGCTAGCTTTTGTTTCTCAGTCCTAAATGTAGTTGAATCACATGCAGTTTTTGGTCCTACGTGAAAGAGTTGTTTTCTGGTAAGGAAAGTCACTATTGCACTACCATTGCCATACACAGTGCAAATAGCACTCGTGTCTGTTCCCAGCAATTACAGTGTATTGGACTGAAGAGGAGCTACTGTTCTTCTCAGTTTCCTAAGCAGAATTGAACTAGATATGGCCCGTGTGTGTAGGAAGCAGAGTGCTTTTGTTCTGAGCAAGCGCACTGTTCGGACCCCATAGGAAACTCAGTAGAGTAGAAGAGTGCCGTTTTCTCAAAAGCAGATTGTGTTCCTTGTAAGGCGAACTAGCATTTGTTTTCCAGTTCTACATGGAGTTGAATCACATGCAGTTTTTGGTCCTACGAGCAAGAGTTGTTTTCTTGTAAGGAAAGTCACTATTGCGCTCACATTGTCATACACAGGGCAAATAGCAATGGCGACTGTTCCCAGCATGTACAGTGTATTGGACTGAAGAGGATCTACTGTTCTTGTCAGTTTCCTAAACAGAATTGAACTAGATATGGCCATGGGTATAGGAAGCACAGTTCTTTTGTTGTGAGCAAGCTCACTGTTCTGGCCATATAGTAAACACAGTAGAGTAGAAGAGTGCTCTTTTCTCAAAAGCAGAGTCTCTATCTTGTAAGGCGAGCTAGCGTTTATTTCCCAGTTCTAAATGGATTTGAATAACATGCAGTTTTCGGTCCTACAAGCAAGAGTTGTTTTCTGGTAAGGAAAGTCACTATTGAGCTGCCATTGCCATACACAGTGCAATTAGCACTCGCGTCTGTTCGCAGCAAGTACAGAGTATTGGACTGAAGAGGAGCTACTGTTCTTGTCAGTTTCCTAAGCAGAGTTGAACTAGATATGGCCCGTCTGTGTAGGAAGCACAGTTCTTTTGTTCTGACAATCTCACTGTTCAGACCCCATAGGAAACACAATAGAGTAGAAGAGTGCTCTTTTCTCAAAAGCAGAGTGTGTTTATTGTAAGGCGAGCTAGTGTTTGTTTCCCAGTCAGAAATGGAGTTGAATCACATGCAGTTTCTGGTCCTACGAGCCAGAGTTGTTTTCTGGCTAGAAGAGTCACTATTGCACTCCCATTGCCATACACAGGGCAAATAGCACTGACATCTGTTCCCAGCATGTACAGTGTATTGGTCTGAAGAGGAGCTACTGTTCTTGTCAGTTTCCTAAGCAGAGTTGAACTAGATATGGTCCGTGTGTGTAGGAAGCACAGTTCTTTTGCTCTGAACAAGCACACTCTTACGACGCCATAGGAATCACAGTTGAGTAGAAGAGTGCTCTTTTCTCAAAAGCAGAGTGTTTTTCTTGTTAGGCGAGCTAGTGTTTGTTTCCCAGCAGAATGGAGTTGAATCCCATGCAGTTTCTGGTCTTACGAGCAATAGTTTTTTTCTGGTAAGAAGAGTCACTATTGCGCTCCCATTGCCATACACAGTTCAAATAGCACTCGCCTCTGTTCCCAGCAAGTACAGTGTATTGGACTGAAGAGGAGCTACTGTTCTTGTCAGTTTCCTAAGCAGAATTGAACTAGATATGGCCGTGTGTGTAGGAAGCACAGTTCTTTTGTTCTGAGAAAGCTCACTCTTCTGGCCATATAGGAAAAACAGTAGACTAGAAGAGCGCTCTTTTCTCAAAAGCAGAATGTGTTTCTTGTAAGGAGAACTAGTGTTTGTTTCCCAGTACTAAATGGAGGTGAATCACATGCAGTTTCTGGTCCTATGAGCAAGAGTGGTTTTCTGGTACGAAGAGTCACTATTGTGCTCCAATTGCCATACACAGTGCAAATAGCACTCGCGTCTGTTCCCAGCAAGTACAGTGTATTTGACTGAAGAGGAGCTACTGTTCTTGTCAGTTTCCTAAGCAGAGTTGAACTAGATATGGCCCGTGTGTGTAGGAAGCACAGTTCTTTTGTTCTGAGCTAGCTCACTGTTCGGAACACTTAGGAAACAGAGTAGAAGAGTGCTCTTTTCTCAAATGCAGAGTGTGTTTCTTGTAAGGCGAGATAGCGTTTGTTTCCCAGTCCTAAATGGAGTTGAGTCCCATGCAGTTTCTGGTCCTACGAGCAAGAGTTGTTTTCTGGTAAGGAAAGAAACTATTGTGCTCCCATTGGCATACACAGTGAAAAAACCACTCGCGTCTGTTCCCAGCAAGTACAGTGTATTGAACTGAAGAGGAGCTACTGTTCTTGTCAGTTTCCTAAGGAGAGTTGAACTAGATATGGCCCGTGTGTGTAGGAAGCACAGTTCTTTGTTCTGAGCAAGCTCACTGTTCGGACCCCATAGGAAATACAGTAGAGAAGAAGAGTGTCCTTTTCTCAAAAGCAGAGTGTTTTTCTTGTAAGGCGAGCTAGTGTTTGTTTCCGAGTCCTAAATGGAGTTGAATCACATGCAGTTTCTAGTCCTAAAGCAAGAGTTGTTTCCTGTAAGAAGAGTCACTATTGCGCTCCCATTGTCATACACAGGGCAAATAGTACTGGCGTCTGTTCCCAGCAAGTACAGTGTATTGGACTGAAGAGGATCTACTGTTCGTGTCAGGGTCCTAAGCAGAATTGATCTAGATATGGCCGTGTGTGTAGGAAGCACAGTTCTTTTGTTCTGAGCAAGCGCACTGTTCGGACCCCATAGGAAACACAGTTGAGTAGAAGAGTGCTCTTTTCTCAAAAGCAGAGTGTGTTTCTTGTTAGGCGAGCTAGTGTTTGTTTCCCAGACAGAAATGGAGTTGAATCAGATGCAGTTTCTGGTCCTACGAGCAAGAGTTTTTTTCTGGTAAGAAGAGTCACTATTGCGCTTCCATTGTCATACACAGGGCAAATAGCACTGGCATCTGTTCCCAGCATGTACAGTGTATTGGACAGAAGAGGAGCTACTGTTCTTGTCAGTTTCCTAAGCAGAATTGAACTAGAAATGGCCCATGTGTGTTGGAAGCACAGTTCTTTTGTTCTGAGCAAGCTTACTGTTCGGACCCCACAGGAAACACAGTAGAGAAGAAGAGTGCTCGTTTCTCAAAAGCAGAGTGTGTTTCTTGTAAGGCCAGCTAGCGTTTGTTTCCCAGTCCTAAATGGAGTTGAGTCCCATGCAGTTTCTGGTCCTACAAGCAGGAGTTGTTTTCTGGTAAGGAAAGAAACTATGTGCTCCCATTGCCATACACAGTGCAAATAGCACTCGCGTCTGTTCCCAGCAAGTACAGTGTATTGAACTGAAGAGGAGCTACTGTTCTTGTCATTTTCCTAAGCAGAGTTGAACTAGATATGGCCCGTGTGTGTTGGAAGCACAGTTCATTTGTTCTGAGCAAGCTTACTGTTCGGACCCCACTGGAAACACGGTAGAGAAGAAGAGTGCTCGTTTCTCAAAAGCAGAGTGTGTTTCTTGTAAGGCGATCTAGCGTTTGTTTCCCAGTCCTAAATGGAGTTGAGTCACATGCAGTTTCTGGTCCTACGAACAACGGTTGTTTTCTAGTAAGGAAAGTCACTATTGCGCTCCCATTGCCATATACAGTGCAAATAACACTCGCGTCTGTTCCCAGCAAGTACAGTGTATTGAACTGAAGAGGAGCTACTGTTCTTGTCAGTTTCCTAAGCAGAGTTGAACTAGATATGGCCCGTGTGTGTAGGAAGCACAGTTCTTTTGTTCTGAGCAAGCTCACTGTTCTGTCCCTATAGGAAACACAGTAGAGTAGAAGAGTGCTCTTTACTCAAAAGCAGAGTGTGTTTCTTGTAAGGCCAGCTAGCATTGGTTTCCCAGTCCTAAATGGAGTTGAATCACATGCTGTTTCTTGTCCTACGAGCAAGAGTTGTTTTCTGGTAAGGAAAGTCACTATTGCGCTCCCATTGTCATACACAGGGCAAAAAGCAATGGCGACTGTTCCCAGCATGTACATTGTATTGGACTGAAAAGGATCTACTGTTCTTGTCAGTTTCCTAAACAGAATTGAACTAGATATGGCCATGGGTATAGGAAGCACAGTTCTTTTTTCTGAGAAAGCTCTCTGTTCTGGCCCTATAGGAAACAGAGTGAAGTTGAAGAGTGCTCTTTTCTCAAAAGCAGAGTGTGTTTCTTGTAAGGCGAGCTAGCATTTGTTTCCCAGTCCTAAATGGAGTTGAATCACATGCAGTTTTTGGTACTACGAGCAAGAGTTGTTTTCTGGTAAGGAAAGTCACTATTGTGCTCCCATTGCCATACACAGTGCAAATAGCACTCACGTATGCTCCCAGCAAGTACAGTGTATTGGACTGAAGAGGAGCTACTATTCTTGTCAGTTTCCTAAGCAGAATTGAACTAGATATGGCCCGTGTGTGTAGGAAGCACAGTTCTTTTGTTCTGAGCAAGCTCACTGTTCTGTCCCTATAGGAAACACAGTAGAGTAGAAGAGTGCTCTTTTCTCAAAAGCAGAGTGTGTTTCTTGTAAGGCCAGCTAGCATTTGTTTCCCAGTCCTAAATTGAGTTGAATCACATGCTGTTTCTTGTCCTACGAGCAAGAGTTGTTTTCTGGTAAGGAAAGTCACTATTGCGCTCCCATTGTCATACACAGGGCAAAAAGCAATGGCGACTGTTCCCAGCATGTACATTGTATTGGACTGAAAAGGATCTACTGTTCTTGTCAGTTTCCTAAACAGAATTGAACTAGATATGGCCATGGGTATAGGAAGCACAGTTCTTTTTTCTGAGAAAGCTCTCTGTTCTGGCCCTATAGGAAACAGAGTGGAGTAGAAGAGTGCTCTTTTCTCAAAAGCAGAGTGTGTTTCTTGTAAGGCGAGCTAGCATTTGTTTCCCAGTCCTAAATGGAGTTGAATCACATGCAGTTTTTGGTACTACAAGCAAGAGTTGTTTTCTGGTAAGGAAAGTCACTATTGCGCTCCCATTGCCATACACAGTGCAAATAGCACTCACGTATGCTCCCAGCAAGTACAGTGTATTGGACTGAAGAGGAGCTACTATTCTTGTCAGTTTCCTAAGCAGAATTGAACTAGATATGGCCGTGTGTGTAGGAAGCACAGTTCTTTTGTTCTGAGCAAGCTCACTGTTCTGTCCCTATAGGAAACACAGTAGAGTAGAAGAGTGCTCTTTTCTCAAAAGCAGAGTGTGGTTCTTGTAAGGCCAGCTACCATTTGTTTCCCAGTCCTAAATGGAGTTGAATCACATGCTGTTTCTTGTCCTACGAGCAAGAGTTGTTTTCTGGTAAGGAAAGTCACTATTGCGCTCCCATTGTCATACACAGGGCAAAAAGCAATGGCGACTGTTCCCAGCATGTACATTGTATTGGACTGAAAAGGATCTACTGTTCTTGTCAGTTTCCTAAACAGAATTGAACTAGATATGGCCATGGGTATAGGAAGCACAGTTCTTTTTTCTGAGAAAGCTCTCTGTTCTGGCCCTATAGGAAACAGAGTGGAGTAGAAGAGTGCTCTTTTCTCAAAAGCAGAGTGTGTTTCTTGTAAGGCGAGCTAGTGTTTGTTTCCCAGTCCTAAATGGAGTTGAATCACATGCAGTTTTTGGTACTACGAGCAAGAGTTTTTTTCTGGTAAGGAAAGTCACTATTGCGCTCCCATTGCCATACACAGTGCAAATAGCACTCACGTATGCTCCCAGCAAGTACAGTGTATTGGACTGAAGAGGAGCTACTGTTCTTGTCAGTTTCCTAAGGAGAATTGAACTAGATATGGCCGTGTGTGTAGGAAGCACAGTTCTTTTGTTCTGAGCAAGCTCACTGTTCTGGCCATATAGGAAACACAGTAGAGTAGAAGAGTGCTCTTTTCTCAAAAGCAGAGTGTGTTTCTTGTAAGGAGAGCTAGCGTTTTTTTCCCAGTCTTAAATGGAGGTGAGTCACATGCAGTTTTTGGTCCTACGACCATGAGTTGTTTTCTGGTAAGAAGAGTCACTATTGCGCTCCAATTGCCATACACAGTGGAAATAGCACTCGCGTATGTTTCCAGCAAGTACAGTGTATTGGACAGAAGAGGAGCTACTGTTCTTGACAGTTTCCTAAGCAGAGTTGAACTACATATGGCCTGTGTGTGTAGGTAGCACAGTTCTTTTGTTCTGAGCAAGCTCACTGTTTGGACCCCATAGGAGACACAGTAGAGTAGAAGAGTGCTCTTTTCTCAAAAGCAGAGTGTGTTTCTTGTAAAGCAAGCTAGCGTTTGTTTCCCAGTCCTAAATGGAGTTGAGTCACTTCCAGTTTCTGGTCCTACAAGCAAGAGTTGTTTTCTGGTAAGAAGAGTCACTATTGCGCTCCCATTGTCACACTCAGGGCAAATAGCACTGGTGTCTGTTCCCAGCATGTACAGTGTATTGGACGAAAGAGGAGCTACTGTTCTTGTCAGTTTACTAAGGAGAATTGATCTAGATATGGCCGTGTGTGTAGGAAGCACAGTTCTTTTGTTCTGAGCAAGCTCACTGTTCTGGCCATATAAGAAACACAGTAGAGTAGAAGAGTGCTCTTTTCTCAAAAGCAGAGTCTCTTTCTTGTAAGGCGAGCTAGCGTTTATGTCCCAGTTCTTAATTGATTTGAATCACATGCAGTTTTCGATCCTACGAGCAAGAGTTGTTTTCTGGTAAGGAAAGTCACTATTGAGCTCCCATTGCCATACACAGTGCAAATAGCACTGGCATCTGTTCCCATCAAGTACAGTGTATTGGACTGAAGAGGAGCTACTGTTCTTGTCAGTTTCCTAAGCAGAGTTGATCTAGATATGGTCCGTGTGTATAGGAAGCACAGTTTTTGTTCTGAGCAAGTTCACTGTTTGGACCACATAGGAAACACAGTAGAGTAGAAGAGTGCTCTTTTCTCAAAAGCAGAGTGTGTTTCTTGTAAGGCGAGCTAGCGTTTGTTTCCCAGTCCTAAATGGAGTTGAATCCCATGCAGTTTCTGGTCCTACAAGCAAGAGTTGTTTCCTGTAAGAAGAGTCACTATTGCGCTCCCATTGTCATACACAGGGCAAATAGTACTGGCGTTTGTTCCCAGCAAGTACAGTGTATTGGACTGAAGAGGATCTACTGTTCGCGTCAGGGTCCTAAGCAGAATTGATCTGGATATGGCCGTGTGTGTAGGAAGCACAGTTCTTTTGTTCTGAGCAAGCTCACTGTTTGGACCCCATAGGAAACACAGTTGAGTAGAAGAGTGCTCTTTTCACAAAAGCAGAGTGTGTTTCTTGTTAGGCGAGCTAGTGTTTGTTTCCCAGACAGAAATGGAGTTGAATCCCATGCAGTTTCTGATCCTATGAGCAAGAGTTTTTTTCTGGTAAGAAGAGTCACTATTGCGCTGCCATTGTCATACACAGGGCAAATAGCACTGGCGTCTGTTCCCAGCATGAACAGTGTATTGGACAGAAGAGGAGCTACTGTTCTTGTCAGTTTCCTAAGCAGAATTGAAGTAGATATGGCCCGTGTGTGTAGGAAGCACAGTTCTTTTGTTCTGAGCAAGCTTACTGTTCGGACCCAACAGGAAACACAGTAGAGAAGAAGAGTGCTCTTTTCTCAAAAGCAGAGTGTGTTTCTTGTAAGGCGAGCTAGGGTTTGTTTCCCAGTCCTAAATGGAGTTGAATCACATGCAGTTTTTGGTCCTACGAGCAAGAGTTTTTTTCTGTTAAGAAGAGTCACTATTTCGCTCCAATTGCCATACACAGTGCAAATAGCACTGGCGTCTGTTCCCATCAAGTACAGTGTATTGGACTGATGAGGAGCTACTGTTCTTGTCAGTTTCCTAAGCAGAGTTGAACTAGATATGGTCCGTGTGTATAGGAAGCACAGTTTTTGTTCTGAGCAAGCTCACTGTTTGGACCACATAGGAAACACAGTAGAGTAGAAGAGTCCTCTTTTCTAAAAAGCAGAGTGTGTTTCTTGTAAGGCGACCTAGCGTTTGTTTCCCTTTTCTAAATGGAGTTGAGTCACATGCAGTTTTTAGTCCTACGAGCATGAGTTGTTTCCTGGTAAGAAGGGTCTCTATTGCGCTCCCATTGCCCTACACAGTGCAAATAGCACTTGCGTCTGTTCCCAGCAAGTACAGTGTATTGGACTGAAGGGGAGCTACTGTTCTTGTCAGTTTCCTAAGCAGAGTTGAACTAGATATGGCTCGTGTGTGTAGGAAGCACAATTCTTTTCTTCTGATCAAGCTCACTGTTCGGACCCCATTGGAAACACAGTAGAGTAGATGACTGCTCTTCTCTCAAAAGCAGAGTTTGTTTCTAGGAAGGCGAGCTAGCGTTTGTTTCCCAGTCCTAAATGGAGGTGAATCACATGCAGTTTCTGGTCCTACAAGCAAGAGTTGTTTTCTGGTAAGAAGACTCGCTGTTGCGCTCCGATTCTCATACACAGGGCAAATAGCACTGGCGTCTGTTCCCAGCATGTACAGTGAATTGGACTGAAGAGGATCTACTGTTCCTGTCAGTTTTCTAATCAGAAATGATCTAGATATGGCCCGTGTGTGTAGGAAGCACAGTTCTTTTGTTCTGAGCAAGCTCACTGTTCTGGCCCTATAGGAATCACAGTAGAGTAGAAGAGTGCTCTTTTCTCAAAAGCAGAGTGTTTCCTTGTAAGGGGAGCTAGCGTTTCTTTCCCAGTCCTAAATAGAGTTGAGTCACATGCAGTTTCTGGTCCTACGAGCTAGAGTTGTTTTCTGGTAAGAAGAGTCACTATTGCGCTCCCATTGCCATACACAGTGCAAATAGCACACGCGTCACTTCCCAGCAAGTACAGTGTATTGGACTGAAGAGGAGCTAATGTTCTTGTCAGTTTCCTAAGCAGAGTTGAACTAGATATGGCCCGTGTGTGTAGGAAGCACAGTTCCTTTCTTCTGAGCAAGGTCACTGTTCGGACCCCAGTGGAAACACAGTAGAGTAGAAGAGTGCTCTTTTCTCAAATGCAGAGTGTGTTTCTTGTAAGGCGAGCTACCGTTTGTTCCCCAGTCCTAAATGGCGTTGAGTCACATGCAGTTTCTGGTCCTACGAGCAAGAGTTGTTTTCTGGTAAGAAGAGTCACTATTGCGCTCCCATTGTCATACACAGGGCAAATTGCACTGGCGTCGTTTCCCAGCATGTACAGTGTATTGGACTGAAGAGGATCTACTGTTTTTGTCAGTTTCCTAAGCAGAATTGAACTAGATATGGCCGTGTGTGTAGGCAGCACAGTTCTTTTGTTCTGAGCAAGCTCTCTCTTCTGGCCCTATAGGAAACAGGGTACAGTAGAAGAGTGCTCTTTTCTCAAAAGCAGAGTGTGTTTCTTGTAAGGCAAGCTAGCATTTGTTTCCCAGTCCTAAATGGAGTTGAGTCACATTCAGATTTTGGTCCTATGAGCAAGAGTTGTTTTCTGGTAAGGAAAGTCACTATTGCGCTCCCATTGCCATGCACAGTGCAAATAGCACTCGCGTCTGTTCCCAGCAAGTACAGTGTATTGGACTGAAGGGGAGCAACTGTTCTTGTCAGTTTACTAAGCAGAGTTGAACTAGATATGGCCCGTGTGTGTAGGAAGCACAGTTCCTTTGTTCTGAGCAAGGTGACTGTTCGGACCCCATAGGAAACACAGTAGAGTAGAAGAGTGCTCTTTTCTCAAAAGCAGAGTGTGTTTCTTGTAAGGCGAGCTACCATTTGTTCCCCAGTCCTAAATGGAGTTGAGTCACATGCAGTTTTTGGTCCTACGAGCAAGAGTTGTTTTCTGGTAAGAAGAGTCACTATTGCGCTCCCATTGTCATACACAGGGCAAATAGCACTGGCGTCGGTTCCCAGCATGTACAGTGTATTGGACTGAAGAGGAGCTACTGTTCTTGTCAGTTTCCTAAGCAGAATTGAACTAGATATGGCCGTGTGTGTCGGAAGCACAGTTCTTTTGTTCTGAGCAAGCTCTCTGTTCTGGCCCTATAGGAAACATGGTACAGTAGAAGAGTGCTCTTTTCTCAAAAGCAGAGTGTGTTTCTTGTAAGGCAAGCTAGCATTTGTTTCCCAGTCCTAAATGGAGTTGAATCACATTCAGTTTTTGGTCCTATGAGCAAGAGTTGTTTTCTGGTAAGGAAAGACACTATTGCGATCCCATTGCCATGCACAGTGCAAATATCACTCGCGTCTGTTCCCAGCAAGTACAGTGTATTGGACTGAAGAGGAGCTACGATTCTTGTCAGTTTCCTAAGCAGAGTTGAACTAGATATGGCCTGTGTGTGTAGGAAGCACAGTTCCTTTGTTCTGAGCAAGGTCACTGTTCGGACCCCATAGGAAACACAGTAGATTAGAGGAGTGCTCTTTTCTCAAAAGCAGAGTGTGTTTCTTGTAAGGCGAGCTACCGTTTTTTTCCCAGTTCTAAATGGTGTTGAGTCACATGCAGTTTCTGGTCCTACGAGCAAGAGTTGTTTTTTGGTAAGAAGACTCACTATTGCGCT
Organism: Peromyscus eremicus; assembly: GCF_949786415.1. Lineage (NCBI taxonomy): Eukaryota > Metazoa > Chordata > Mammalia > Rodentia > Cricetidae > Peromyscus > Peromyscus eremicus. Next base: position 59,447 of record NW_026734878.1, on the reverse strand, counting down.
ACCATTGTCATACACAGGGCAAATAGAACTGGCGTCGGTTCCCAGCATGTACAGTGTATTGGATTGAAGAGGATCTTCTGTTCTTGTCAGTTTCCTAAGCAGAATTGAACTAGATATGGCCGTGTGTGTAGGATGCACAGTTCTTATCTTCTGAGCAAGCTCACTGTTCTGGAACTATAGGAAACACAGTAGAGTAGAAGAGTGCTCTTTTCTCAAAAGCAGAGTGTGTTTCTTGTAAGGCGAGCTAGCGTTTATTTCCCAGTCCTAAATGGAGTTGAATCACATGCAGTTTTCGGTCCTACAAGCAAGAGTTGTTTTCTGGTAAGAAGACTCTCTATTGTGCTCCCATTGTCATACACAGGGCAAATAGCACTGGCGTCTGTTCCCAGCATGTACAGTGAATTGGACTGAAGAGGATCTACTGTTCCTGTCAGTTTCCTAATCAGAAATGAACTAGATATGGCCCGTGTGTGTAGGAAGCACAGTTCTTTTGTTCTGAGCAAGCTCACTGTTCTGGACCTATAGGAAACACAGTAGATTAGAAGAGTGCTCTTTTCTCAAAAGCAGAGTGTGTTCCTTGTAAGGGGAGCTAGCGTTTGTTTCCCAGTCCTAATTAGAGTTGAGTCACATGCAATTTCTCGTCCTACGAGCAAGAGTTGTTTTCTGGTGAGAATAGTCACTATTGGGCTCCCATTGCCATACACAGTGCAAATAGCACTCGCGTCTCTTCCCAGCAAGTACAGTGTATTGGACTGAAGAGGAGCTAATGTTCTTGTCAGTTTCCTAAGCAGAGTTGAAGTAGATATGGCCCTTGTGTGTAGGAAGCACAGTTCTTTTGTTCTGAGCAAGCTCACTTTTCAGAACCCATAGGAAACACAGTAGAGTAGAAGAGTGCTCTTTTCTCAAAACAGAGTGTGTTTCTAGTAAGACGAGATAGCGTTTGTTTCGCAGTACTAAATGGAGTTGAGTCACATGCAGTTTCTGGTCCTACGAGCAAGAGTTGTTTTCTGGTAAGAAGAGTCACTATTGCGCTCCCATTGCCATACACAGTGCAAATAGCACTCGTGTCTGTTCCCAGAAAGTACAGTGTATTGGACTGAAGAGGAGCTACTATTCTTGTCAGTTTCCTAAGCAGAGTTGAACTAGATATGGCCCGTGTGTGTAGGAAGCACAGTTCTTTTATTCTGAGCAAGCTCACTGTTCTGGCCTTAAAGGAAACACAGTAGAGTAGAAGAGTGCTCTTTTCTCAAAAGCAGAGTGTGTTTCTCTTAAGGCAAGCTAGCGTTTGTTTCCCAGTCTTAAATGGAGTTGAGTCACATGCAGTTTTTGGTCCTACGAGCAAGAGTTTTTTTCTGGTAAGGAAAGTCACTATTGTGCTCCCATTGCCATACACAGTGCAAATAGCACTCGCGTCTGTTCCCAGCAAGAACAGTGTATTGGACTGAAGAGGAGCTACTGTTCTTTTGAGTTTCCTAAGCAGAGTTGAACTAGATATGGCCCGTGTGCAGGAAGCACAGTTCCTTTGTTCTGTGCAAGGTCACTTTTCGGACACCATAGGAAACACAGTAGAGTAGAAGAGTGCTCTTTTCTCAAAACCAGAGTGTGTTTCTTGTAAGGCGAGCTACCGTTTGTTCCCAAGTCCTAAATGGAGTTGAGTCACATGCAGTTTCTGGTCCTACGAGCAAGAGTTGTTTTCTGGTAAGAAGAGTCACTATTGCGCTCCCATTGTCATACACAGGGCAAATAGCACTGGCGTCGGTTCCCATCATGTACAGTGTATTGGACTGAAGAGGAGATACTGTTCTTGTCAGTTTCCTAAGCAGAATTGAACTAGATATGGCCGTGTGTGTAGGAAGCACAGTTCTTTTGTTCTGAGCAAGCTCTCTTTTCTGGCCCTATAAGAAACATGGTACAGTAGAAGAGTGCTCTTTTCTCAAAAGCAGAGTGTGTTTCTTGTAAGGCAAGCTAGCATTTGTTTCCCAGTCCTAAATGGAGTTGAATCACATTCAGTTTTTGGTCCTATATGCAAGAGTTTTTTTTTGTTAAGGAAAGTCACTATTGCTTTCCCATTGCCATACACAGTGCAAATAGCATTCTCGTCTGGTCCGAGCAAGTACAGTGTAATGGACTGAAGAGGCGCTATAGTTCTTGTCAGTTTCCTAAGCAGAGTTGAACTAGATATGGCCCCTGTGTGTAGGAAGCACAGTTCTTTTGTTGTGAGCAAGCTCCCTGCTCTGGCCCTATAGGAAACACAGTAGAGTAGAAGAGTGCTCTTTTCTCAAAAGCAGAGTGTGTTTCTTGTAAGGCAAGCTAGCGTTTGTTTCCCAGTCCTAAATGGAGTTGAGTCACATGCAGTTTTTGGTCCTACGAGCAAGAGTTTTTTTCTGGTAAGGAAGTCACTATTGTGCTACAATTGCCATAAACACTGTAAATAGCACTCGCGTCTATTCCCATCAAGTATAGTGTTTTGGACTGAAGAGGATCTATGTTCTTGTCAGTTTCCTAAGCAGAATTGAACTATATATGGCCTTGTGTGTAGGAAGCACAGTTCTTTTGTTGTGAGCAAGCTCTCTCTCTTCTGGCCCTATAGGAAACAGGGTAGAGTAGAAGAGTGCTCTTTTCTCAAAAGCAGAGTGTGTTTCTTGTAAGGCAAGCTAGCATTTGTTTCCCAGTCCTAAATGGAGTTGAAACACATTAAGTTTTTGGTCCTATGAGCAAGAGTTGTTTTCTGGTAAGGAAAGTAACTATTGCGCTCCCATTGCCATACACAGTGCAAATAGCACTCGCGTCTGTTCCCACCAAGTACAGTGTATTGGACTGAAGAGGAGCTACTGTTCTTGTCAGTTTCCTAAGCAGAGTTTAACTAGATATGGCCTGTGTGTGTAGGAAGCACAGTTCCTTTGTTCTGAGCAAGGTCACTGTCTGGACCCCATAGGAAACACAGGAGAGTAGAAGAGTGCTCTTTTCTCAAAAGCAGAGTGTGTTTCTTGTAAGGCGAGCTACCGTTTGTTTCCCAGTCCTAAATGGAGTTGAGTCACATGCAGTTTCTGGTCCTACGAGCAAGAGTTGTTTTCTGGTAAGAAGAGTCACTATTGAGCTCCCATTTCATACTCAGGGAAAATAGCACTGGCGTCTGTTCCCAGCATGTACAGTGTATTGGACTGAAGAGGAGCTACTGTTCTTGTCAGTTTCCTAAGTAGAGTTGAACTAGATATGGCCCCTGTGTGTAGTAAGCACAATTCTTTTGTTCTGAGCAAGCTCACTGTTCTGGCTCTACAGGAAACACAATAGAGTAGAAGAGTTCTCTTTTCTCAAAAGCAGATTGTGTTTCTTGTATGGCGAGCTAGCGTCTGTTTCCCAGTCCTAAGTGGAGTTAAATCACATGCAGTTTCTGGTCCTACGAGGAAGAGTTGTTTTCAGGTAAGAAGTGTCACTATTGCGCTCCCATTGTCATACACAGGGCAAATAGTACTGGCTTCTGATCCCAGCACGTACAGTGTATTAGACTGAAAAGGATCTACCGTTCCTGTCAGTTTGCTAAGCAGAATTGAACTAGATATGGTCCGTGTGTGTAGGAAGCACAGTTCTTTTGTTCTGAACAAGCTCACTGTTATGGCCTTATAGGAAACACAGTAGAGCAGAAGAGTGATCTTTTCTAAAAAGCAGAGTGTGTTTCTTGTAAGGCGACCTAGCGTTTGTTTCCCTTTTCTAAATGGAGTTGAGTCACATGCAGTTTTTAGTCCTACGAGCAAGAGTTGTTTCCTGGTAAGAAGGGTCTCTATTGCGCTCCCATTGCCCTACACAGTGCAAATAGCACTTGCGTCTGTTCCCAGCAAGTACAGTGTATTGGACTGAAGGAGAGCTACTGTTCTTGTCAGTTTCCTAAGCAGAGTTGAACTAGATATGGCTCGTGTGTGTAGGAAGCACAATTCTTTTCTTCTGATCAAGCTCACTGTTCGGACCCCATTGGAAACACAGTAGAGTAGATGACTGCTCTTCTCTCAAAAGGAGAGTTTGTTTCTAGGAAGGCGAGCTAGCGTTTGTTTCCCAGTTCTAAATGGAGGTGAATCACATGCAGTTTCTGGTCCTACAAGCAAGAGTTGTTTTCTGGTAAGAAGACTCGCTATTGTGCTCCGATTCTCATACACAGGGCAAATAGCACTGGCATCTGTTCCCAGCATGTACAGTGAATTGGACTGAAGAGGATCTACTGTTCCTGTCAGTTTTCTAATCAGAAATGAACTAGATAAGGCCCGTGTGTGTAGGAAGCACAGTTCTTTTGTTCTGAGCAAGCTCACTCTTCTGGCCCTATAGGAATCACAGTAGAGTAGAAGAGTGCTCTTTTCTCAAAAGCAGAGTGTTTCCTTGTAAGGGAAGCTAGCGTTTGTTTCCCAGTCCTAAATAGAGTTGAGTCACATGCAGTTTCTGGTCCTACGAGCTAGAGTTGTTTTCTGGTAAGAAGAGTCACTATTGCGCTCCCATTGTCATACACAGTGCAAATAGCACTCGTGTCACTTCCCAGCAAGTACAGTGTATTGGACTGAAGAGGAGCTAATGTTCTTGTCAGTTTCCTAAGCAGAGTTGAACTAGATATGGCCCCTGTGTGTAGGAAGCACAGTTCTTTTGTTCTGAGCAAGCTCACTTTTCAGACCCCATAGGAAACACAGTAGAGTAGAAGAGTGCTCTTTTCTCAAAAGCAGAGTGTGTTTCTAGTAAGACGAGATAGCGTTTGTTTCCCAGTACTAAATGGAGTTGTGTCACATGCAGTTTCTGGTCCTATGAGCAAGAGTTGTTTTCTGGTAAGAAGAGTCACTATTGCGCTCCCATTGCCATACACAGTGCAAGTAGCACTCGTGTCTGTTCCCAGAAAGTACAGTGTATTGGACTGAAGAGGAGCTACTGTTCTTGTCAGTTTCCTAAGCAGAGTTGATCTAGATATGGCCCATGTGTTTAGGAAGCACAGTTCTTTTGTTCTGAGCAAGCTCACTGTTCTGGCCCTATAGGAAACACAGTAGAGTAGAAGAGTGCTTTTTTCTCAAAAGCAGAGTGTGTTTCTTGTAAGGCAAGCTAGCGTTTGTTTCCCAGTCCTAAATGGAGTTGAATCACATGCAGTTTTTGGTCCTACGAGCAAGAGTTGTTTTCTGGTAAGGAAAGTCACTATTGTGCTCCAATTGCCATACACAGTGCAAATAGCACTCGTGTCTGTTCCCAGAAAGTACAGTGTATTGGACTGAAGAGGAGCTACTGTTCTTGTCAGTTTCCTAAGCAGAGTTGAACTAGATATGGCCCGTGTGTGTAGGAAGCACAGTTCCTTTGTTCTGAGCAAGGTCACTGTTCGGACCCCAGAGGAAACACAGTAGAGTAGAAGAGTGCTCTTTTCTCAAAAGCAGAGTGTGTTTCTTGTAAGGCGAGCTACCGTTTGTTCCCCAGTCCTAAATGGCGTTGGGTCACATGCAGTTTCTGGTCCTACGAGCAAGAGTTCTTTTCTGGTAAGAAGAGTCACTATTGCGCTCCCATTGTCATACACAGGGCAAATAGCACTGGTGTCGGTTCCCAGCATGTACAGTGTATTGGACTGAAGAGGAGCTACTGTTCTTGTCAGTTTCCTAAGCAGAATTGAACTAGATATGGCCGTGTGTGTCGGAAGCACAGTTCTTTTGTTCTGAGCAAGCTCTCTGTTCTGGCCCTATGGGAAACATGGTACAGTAGAAGAGTGCTCTTTTCTCAAAAGCAGAGTGTGTTTCTTGTAAGGCAAGCTAGCATTTGGTTCCCAGTCCTAAATGGAGTTGAATCACATTCAGTTTTTGGTCCTATGAGCAAGAGTTGTTTTCTGGTAAGGAAAGACACTATTGCGATCCCATTGCCATGCACAGTGCAAATATCACTCGCGTCTGTTCCCAGCAAGTACAGTGTATTGGACTGAAGAGGAGTTACTGTTATTGTCAGTTTCCTAAGCAGAGTTGAACTAGATATGGCCTGTGTGTGTAGGAAGCACAGTTCCTTTGTTCTTAGCAAGGTCACTGTTCGGACCCCATAGGAAACACAGTAGATTAGAGGAGTGCTCTTTTCTCAAAAGCAGAGTGTGTTTCTTGTAAGGCGAGTTAGCATTTATTTCCCAGTTCTAAATGGAGTTGAATCACATGCCGTTTTCGGTCCTACGAGCAAGAATTGTTTTCAGGTAAGGAATGTCACTATTGCTCTCCCATTGCCATACACAGTGCAAATAGCATTCGCGTCTGGTCCGAGCAAGTACAGTGTAATGGACTGAAGAGGAGCTACTGTTATTGTCAGTTTCCTAAGCAGAGTTGAACTAGATATGGCCGTGTGTGTAGGAAGCACAGTTCTTTTGTTCTGATCAAGCTCACTGTTCGGACACCATAGGAAACACAGTAGAGTAGAAGAGTGCTCTTTTCTCAAAAGCAGAGTGTGTTTCTTGTAAGGCGAGCTAGCGTTTGTTTCCCAGTCCTAAATGGAGTTGAATCACATCCAGTTTCTTGTCCTACGAGCAAGAGTTGTTTCCTGGTAATTAAAGTCACTATTGCGCTCCCATTCCCATACACAGTGCAAATAGCACTGGCGTCTGTTCCCCGCAAGTACAGTGTATCGGACTGAGGAGGAGCTACTGTTCTTGTCAGTATCCTAAGCAGAATTGAACTAGATATGGCCCGTATGTGTAGGAATCCCAGTTCTTTTGTTCTGAGCAAGCTCACTGTTCTGGCCCTATAAGAAAAACAGTAGAGTAGAAGAGTGCTCTTTTCTCAAAAGCAGAGTGTGTTTCTTGTAAGGCAAGCTCGCGTTTGTTTCCCAGTTCTAAATGGAGTTGAGTCACATGCAGTTTTTGGTCCTATGAGCAATGGTTGTTTTCTGGTAAGAAGAGTCACTATTGCGCTCCCATACCATACACAGTACAAATAGCACTCGTGTCTTTTCCCAGCAAGTACAGAGTATTGGACTGAAGAGGAGATACTGTTCTTGTGAGTTTCCTAAAGCAGAGTTGAACTAGATATGGCCCGTGTGTGTAGGAAGCACAGTTCTTTTGTTCTGAGCAAGCTTACTTTTCAGACCCCATAGGAAACACAGTAGAGTAGAAGAGTGCTCATTTCTCAAAAGCAGAGTGTGTTTCTAGTAAGACGAGCTAACATTTGTTTCCCAGTCCTAAATGGAGTTGAATCCCATGGAGTTTCTGGTCCTACGAGCAAGAGTTGTTTCCTGGTAAGAAGAGTCACTATTGTGCTTTCATTGTCATACACAGGGCAAATAGCACTCACGTCTGTTCCCAGAAAGTACAGTGTATTGGACTGAAGAGGAGCTACTGTTCATGTCAGTTTCCTAAGCAGAGTAGAACTAGATATGGCCCGTGTGTGTAGGAAGTACAGTCCTTTTGTTTTGAGCAAGCTCACTGTTCTGGCCCTATAGGAAACACTGTAGAGTAGAAGAGTGCTCTTTTCTCAAAAGCAGAGTGTGTTTCTTGTAAGGCAAGCTAGCGTTTGTTTCCCAGTCCTAAATGGAGTTGAGTCACATGCAGTTTTTTGTCCTAAGAGCAAGAGTTGTTTTCTGGTAAGGAAGTCACTATTGTGCTCCAATTGTCATACACAGGGCAAATAGCACTGGCGTCTGTTCCCAGCATGTACAGTGTATTGGACTGAAGAGGATCTACTGTTCTTGTCAGTTTCCTAAGCAGAGTTGAACTAGATATGGACCGTGTGTAGGAAGCACAGTTCTTTTGTTCTGAGCAAGCTCACTATTCGGACCCCTTAGGAAACACAGTAGAGTAGAAGAGTGCTCTTTTCTCAAAAGCAGAGTGTGTTTCTTGTAAGGCGAGTTAGTGTTTGTTTCCAAGTCCTAAATGTAGTTCAATCACATGCAGTTTCTGGTCCTCGGAGCAAGACTTGTTTTATGGTAAGAAGAGTCACTATTGTGCTCCAATTGTCATACACAGGGCAAATAGCACTGGCGTCTGTTCCCAGCATGTACAGTGTATTGGACTGAAGAGGATCTACTGTTCTTGTCAGTTTCCTAAGCAGAGTTGAACTAGATATGGACCGTGTGTAGGAAGCACAGTTCTTTTGTTGTGAGCAAGCTGACAGTTCTGGCCCTATAGGAAACACAGTAGAGTAGAAGAGTGCTCTTTTCTCAAAAGCAGAGTGTGTTTCTTCTAAGGCGAACTAGCGTTTGTTTCCAAGTCCTAAATGGAGTTTAATCACATGCAGTTTCTGGTCCTATAAGTAAGAGATGTTTTCTGGTAAGAGGAGTCACTATTGCCCTCCCATTGCCATACACAGTGCAAAGAGGACTCGCGTCTGCTACCTGCAAGTACAGTGTATTGGACTGAAGAGGAGCTACTGTTCTTGTCAGTTTCCTAAGCAGAGTTGAACTAGATATTGCCCGTGTGTGTAGGAAGCACAGTTCTTTTGTTCTGAGCAAGCTCACTGTCCTGGCCCTATAGGAATCACAGTAGAGTAGAAGAGTGCTCTTTTCTCTAAAGCAGAGTGTGTTTCTTGTAAGGCGAGCTAGCGTTTGTTTTCCAGTCCTAAATGGAGTTGAATCACATGCAGTTTTTGGTCCTACGAGCAAGGGATGTTTTCTGGTAAGGAAAGTCACTATTGTGCTCCCTTTGCCATACACAATGCAAATAGCACTCACGTCTGCTCCCAGCAAGTACAGTGTATTGGACTGAAAAGGATCTACTGTTCTTGTCAGTTTCCTAAGCAGAGTTGAACTAGAAATAGCGTGTGTGTGTAGGAAGCACAGTTCTTTTGTCCTGAGCAAGCTCACTGTTCTGGCCCTATAGGAAACACAGTAGAGTAGAAGAGTGCTCTTTTCTCAAAAGCAGAGTGTGTTTCTTGTAAGGCGAGCTAGCGTTTGTTTCCCAGTCTTAAATGGAGTTGAATCCCATGCAGTTTCTAGTCTTACGAGCAAGAGTTGTTTTCTGGTAAGAAGAGTCACTATTGTGCTACCATTGCCATAAACAGTGCAAATATCAGTCGCGTCTGTTCCCAGCAAGTACAGTGTATTGGACAGAAGAGGAGCTACCCTTCTTGTCAGTTTCCTAAGCAGAGTTGAACTAAATATGGCCCGTGTGTGTGAAGCACAGTTCTTTTTTTTTGAGCAAGCTCAATTTTCGGACCCCATAGGAAACATTGTAGAGTAGAATAGTGCTCTATTCTCAAAAGCAGAGTGTGTTTCTTGTAAGGCTAGCTGGTGTTTGTTTCCCAGTCAGAAACGGAGTTGAATCCCATGCAGTTTCTGGTCCTACAAGCAAGAGTTGTTTTCTGGTAAGGAAAGTCACTATTGCGCTCCCATTGTCATACACAGGGCAAAAAGCAATGGCGACTGTTCCCAGCATGTACATTGTATTGGACTGAAAAGGATCTACTGTTCTTGTCAGTTTCCTAAACAGAATTGAACTAGATATGGCCATGGGTATAGGAAGCACAGTTCTTTTTTCTGAGAAAGCTCTCTGTTCTGGCCCTATAGGAAACAGAGTGGAGTAGAAGAGTGCTCTTTTCTCAAAAGCAGAGTGTGTTTCTTGTAAGGCGAGCTAGCATATGTTTCCCAGTCCTAAATGGAGTTGAATCACATGCAGTTTTTGGTACTACGAGCAAGAGTTGTTTTCTGGTAAGGAAAGTCACTATTGCGCTCCCATTGCCATACACAGTGCAAATACCACTCACGTATGCTCCCAGCAAGTACAGTGTATTGGACTGAAGAGGAGCTACTATTCTTGTCAGTTTCCTAAGCAGAATTGAACTAGATATGGCCGTGTGTGTAGGAAGCACAGTTCTTTTGTTCTGAGCAAGCTCACTGTTCTGTCCCTATAGGAAACACAGTAGAGTAGAAGAGTGCTCTTTTCTCAAAAGCAGAGTGTGTTTCTTGTAAGGCCAGCTAGCATTTGTTTCCCAGTCCTAAATGGAGTTGAATCACATGCTGTTTCTTGTCCTACGAGCAAGAGTTGTTTTCTGGTAAGGAAAGTCACTATTGCGCTCCCATTGTCATACACAGGGCAAAAAGCAATGGCGACTGTTCCCAGCATGTACATTGTATTGGACTGAAAAGGATCTACTGTTCTTGTCAGTTTCCTAAACAGAATTGAACTAGATATGGCCATGGGTATAGGAAGCACAGTTCTTTTTTCTGAGAAAGCTCTCTGTTCTGGCCCTATAGGAAACAGAGTGGAGTAGAAGAGTGCTCTTTTCTCAAAAGCAGAGTGTGTTTCTTGTAAGGCGAGCTAGTGTTTGTTTCCCAGTCCTAAATGGAGTTGAATCACATGCAGTTTTTGGTACTACGAGCAAGAGTTTTTTTCTGGTAAGGAATGTCACTGTTGCTCTCCCATTGCCATACACAGTGCAAATAGCATTCGCGTCTGGTCCGAGCAAGTACAGTGTAATGGACTGAAGAGGAGCTACTGTTATTGTCAGTTTCCTAAGCAGAGTTGAACTAGATATGGCCGTGTGTGTAGGAAGCACAGTTCTTTTGTTCTGATCAAGCTCACTGTTCGGACACCATAGGAAACACAGTAGAGTAGAAGAGTGCTCTTTTCTCAAAAGCAGAGTGTGTTTCTTGTAAGGCGAGCTAGCGTTTGTTTCCCAGTCCTAAATGGAGTTGAATCACAACCAGTTTCTTGTCCTACGAGCAAGAGTTGTTTCCTGGTAATTAAAGTCACTATTGCGCTCCCATTCCCATACACAGTGCAAATAGCACTGGCGTCTGTTCCCCGCAAGTACAGTGTATCGGACTGAAGAGGAGCTACTGTTCTTGTCAGTATCCTAAGCAGAATTGAACTAGATATGGCCCGTATGTGTAGGAATCCCAGTTCTTTTGTTCTGAGCAAGCTCACTCTTCTGGCCCTATAAGAAAAACAGTAGAGTAGAAGAGTGCTCTTTTCTCAAAAGCAGAGTGTGTTTCTTGTAAGGCAAGCTCGCGTTTGTTTCCCAGTTCTAAATGGAGTTGAGTCACATGCAGTTTTTGGTCCTATGAGCAATGGTTGTTTTCTGGTAAGAAGAGTCACTATTGTGCTCCCATACCATACACAGTACAAATAGCACTCGCGTCTTTTCCCAGCAAGTACAGAGTATTGGACTGAAGAGGAGCTACTGTTCTTGTGAGTTTCCTAAAGCAGAGTTGAACTAGATTTGGCCCGTGTGTGTAGTAAGCACAGTTCTTTTGTTCTGAGCAAGCTTACTTTTCAGACCCCATAGGAAACACAGTAGAGTAGAAGAGTGCTCATTTCTCAAAAGCAGAGTGTGTTTCTAGTAAGACAAGCTTGCGTTTGTTTCCCAGTCCTAAATGGAGTTGAATCCCATGGAGTTTCTGGTCCTACGAGCAAGAGTTGTTTCCTGGTAAGAAGAGTCACTATTGTGCTTTCATTTTCATACACAGGGCAAATAGCACTGGCGTCTGTTCCCAGAAAGTACAGTGTATTGGACTGAAGAGGAGCTACTGTTCATGTCAGTTTCCTAAGCAGAGTAGAACTAGATATGGCCCGTGTGTGTAGGAAGTACAGTCCTTTTGTTCTGAGCAAGCTCACTGTTCTGGCCCTATAGGAAACACTGTAGAGTAGAAGAGTGCTCTTTTCTCAAAAGCAGAGTGTGTTTCTTGTAAGGCAAGCTAGCGTTTGTTTCCCAGTCCTAAATGGAGTTGAGTCACATGCAGTTTTTTGTCCTAAGAGCAAGAGTTGTTTTCTGGTAAGGAAGTCACTATTGTGCTCCAATTGCCATACACAGTGCAAATAGCACTCGCGTCTGTTCCCATCAAGTACAGTGTATTGGACTGAAGAGGATCTACTGTTCTTGTCAGTTTCCTAAGCAGAGTTGAACTAGATATGGCCCGTGTGTAGGAAGCACAGTTCCTTTGTTCTGAGCAAGGTCACTGTTCGGACCCCACAGGAAACACAGTAGAGTAGAAGAGTGCTCTTTTCTCAAAAGCAGAGTGTGTTTCTTGTAAGGCGAGTTAGCATTTGTTTCCCATTCTTAAATGGAGTTGAATCACATTCAGTTTTTGGTCCTATGAGCAAGAGTTGTTTTCTGGTAAGGAAAGTCACTATTGCGCTCCCATTGCCATACACAGTGCTAATAGCACTCGCGTCTGTTCCCATTAAGTACAGTGTATTGGACTGAAGAGGAGCTACTGTTCATGTCAGTTTCCTAAGCAGAGTTGAACTAGATATGGCCCGTGTGTGTAGGAAGCACAGTTCTTTTGTTCTGAGCAAGCTCACTGTTCTGTCCCTATAGGAAACACAGTAGAGTAGAAGAGTGCTCTTTTCCCAAAAGCAGAGTGTGTTTCTTGTAAGGCGAGCTAGCATTTGTTTCCCAGTCCTAAATGGAGTTGAGTCACATGCAGTTTTTGGTCCTACGAGCAAGAGATGTTTTCTGGTAAGAAGAATCACTATTGCACTCCCATTGCCATACACAGTACAAATAGCACTCGCTTCTGTTCCCAGCAAGTACAGTGTATTGGACGAAAGAGGAGCTACTGTTCTTGTCAGTTTCCCAAGCAGAGTTGAACTAGATATGGCCCATGTATGTAGGAATCACAGTTCTTTTGTTCTGAGAATGCTCACTGTTCTGGCCCTATAGAAAACACATTAGCGTTGAAGAGTGCTCTTTTCTCAATCTAGAGTGTGTTTCTTGTAAGTCGAGCTAGCGTTTGTTTCCCAGTCCTAAATGGAGTTGAATCCCATGCAGTTTCTGTTCCTACTAGCAAAAGTTGTTTTCTGGTAAGAAGAGTCACTATTGTGCTCCCATTGTCGTACACCGGGTAAATAGCACTGGCGTCTGTTCCCAGCAAGTACAGTGTATTGGACTGAAGAGGATCTACTGTTCTTGTCACTTTCCAAAGCAGAATTGAACTAGATATGGCCCGTGTGTGTAGGAAGCACAGTTCTTTTGTTCTAAGCAAGCTAACTGTTCTGGCCCTATAGGAAACACCGTAGAGTAGAAGAGTGATCATTTCTCTAAAGCAGAGTGTGTTTCTTGTAAGGCGAGCTGGCGTTTGTTTCCAAGTCCTAAATGGAGTTGAATCACATGCAGTTTTTGGTCCTACGAGCAAGAGTTGTTTTCTGGTAAGGGAAGTCACTATTGTGCTCCCTTTGCCATACACAGTGCAAATAGGACTCGCGTCTGTTCCAAGCAAGTACAGTGCATTGGATTGAAGAGGAGCTACTGTTCTTGTCAGTTTCCTAAGCAGAGTTGAACTAGATATGGCCCGTTTGTTTAGGAAGCACAGTTCTTTTGTTCTGAGCAAGTTCACTGTTCGGACCCCATAGGATACACAGTAGAGTAGACGAGTGCTCTTTTCTCAAAAGCAGAGTGTGTTTCTTGTAAGGTGAGCTAGCGTTTGTTTCCCAGTCCTAAATGGAGTTGAATCACATGCAGTTTCTGGTCCTACGAGCAAGAGTTGTTTTTTTTGTAAGAAGAGTCACTATTGTGCTCCCAATGTCATACACAGGGCAAAGAGCACTGGCGTCTGTTCCCAGCATGTACAGTCAGTGTATTGGACTGAAGAGGAGCTACTGTTCTTGTCATTTTCCTAAGCAGAATTGAACTAGATATGGCCATGTGTGTAGGAAGCACAGTTCTTTTGTTCTGAGCAAGCTCACTGTTCTGGCCCTATAGGAAACACAGTAGAGTAGAAGAGTGCTCTTTTCTCAAAAGCAGAGTGTGTTTCTTGTAAGGCGAGCTAGCATTTGTTTCCCAGTCCTAAATGGAGTTGAATCACATGCAGTTTTTGGTCCTACGAAAAAGAGTTGTTTTCTGGTAACAAGAGTCACTATTGCGCTCCCATTGTCATGCACAGGGCAAATAGCATTGGCGTTTGTTCCCAGCATATACAGTGTACTGGACTGAAGAGGATCTACTGTTCTTTTCAGTTTCCTAAGCAGAATTGAACTAAATATGGCAGTATTTGTATGAAGCACAGTTCTTTTGTTCTGAGCAAGCTCACTGTTCTGGCCCTATAGGAAACACAGTAGAGTAGAAGAGTGCTCTTTTGTCAAAAGCAGAGTGTGTTTCTTGTAAGGCAAGCTAGCGTTTTTTCCCAGTCCTAAATGGAGTTGAATCACATGCAGGTTTTGGTATTACGAGCATGAGTTGTTTTCTGGTAAGGAAAGTCACTATTGCGCTCCCATTGCCATACACAGTGAAAATAGCACTCGCATCTGTTCCCAGCAAGTACAGTGTATTGGACTGAAGCAGAGCTACTGTTCTTGTCAATTTCCTAAGCAGAGTTGAACTAGATATGGCCCCTGTGTGTGGGAAGCCCAGTTCTTTTGTTCTGACCAAGCTCACTGTTCGGAACCCAAAGAAACACAGTAGAGAAGAAGAGTGCTCTTTTCTCAAAAGCAGAGTGTGTTTCTTGAAAGGCGAGCTAGCGTTTGTTTCCCAGTCCTAAATGGAGTTGAATCCCATGCAGTTTCTGGTCCTATGAGCAAGAGCTATTTTCTGTGAAGATGAGTCGCTATTGTGCTCCAATTGTCATACAAAGGACAAATAGCACAGGCGTCTGTTCCCAGCAAGTACAGTGTATTGTACTGAAAAGGATCTACTGTTCTAGTCAATTTCCTAAGCAGAATTGAATTAGATATGGCCCGTGTGTGTAGGAAGCACAGTTCTTCTATTCTGAGCAAGCTAACTGTTTTGGCCCTATGGAAAACACTGTAGAGTAGAAGAGTGCTCTTTTCTCAAAAGCAGAGTGTGTTTCTTGTAAGGCGAGCTACCATTTGTTTCCCAGTCCTAAATGGAGTTGAATCACATGCAGTTTTTTATCCTACGAGCAAGAGGTGTTTTCTGATAAGAAGAGTCACTATTGTGCTCCTATTGCCATACACAGTGCAAATAGCACTCGCGTCTGTTCCCAGCTTGCACAGTGTATTGGACTGAAGAGGATCTACTGTTCTTTTCAGTTTCCTAAGCAGAATTGAACTAGATATGGCAGTATTTGTATGAAGCACAGTTCTTTTGTTCTGAGCAAGCTCACTGTTCAGGCCCTATAGGAAACACAGTAGAGTAGAAGAGTGCTCTTTTGTCAAAAGCAGAGTGTGTTACTTGTAAGGCGAGCTAGCGTTTTTTCCCAGTCCTAAATGGAGTTGAATCACATGCAGTTTTTGGTCCTATGAGCATGAGTTGTTTTCTGGTAAGGAAAGTCACTTTTGCGCTCCCATTGCCATACACAGTGCAAATAGCACTCGCATCTGTTCCCAGCAAGTACAGTGTATTGGACTGAAGTGGAGCTACTGTTCTTGTCAGTTTCCTAAGCAGAGTTGAACTAGATATGGCCCGTGTGTGTAGGAAGCACAGTTCTTTTGTTCTGAGCAAGCTCACTGTTCAGACCCCATAGGAAACACAGTAGAGTAGAAGAGTGCTCTTTTCTCAAAAGCAGAGTGTGTTTCTTGTAAGGCGAGCTAGCGTTTGTTTCCCAGTCCTAAATGGAGTTGAATCACATGCAGTGTTTGTTCCTACAAGCAAGATTTGTTTTCTGAAAATGAAAGACACTATTGGGCTCCCATTGCCATACACAGTGCAAAAAGCACTCGCGTCTGTTCCCAGCAAGTGCGGGGTATTGGACTGAAGAGGAGAAACTGTTCCTGTCAGTTTCCTAAGCAGAGTTGAACTAGATATGGCCCGTGTGTGTAGGAAGCACAGTTCTTTTGTTCTGAGCAAGCTCACTGTTCTGGCCCTGTAGGAAACACAGTAGAGTAGAAGAGTGCTCTTTTCTCAAAAGCAGAGTGTGTTTCTTGTAAGGCGAGCTAGCATTTGTTTCCCAGTCCTAAATGGAGTTGAATCACATGCAGTTTTTGGTCCTACAAGCAAGATTTGTTTTCTGGTAAGGAAAGTCACTCTTGCGCTCCCATTGCCATACACAGTACAAATAGCACTCGAGTCTGTTCCCAGCAAGTACAGTGTATTGGACTGAAGAGGAGCTACTGTTCTTGTCAGTTTCCTAAGCAGAGTTGAACTAGATATGGACTGTGTGTGTAGGAAGCACAGTTCTTTTGTTCTGAGAATGCTCACTGTTCTGGCCCTATAGGAAACACATTAGAGTAGAAGAGTGCTGTTTTCTCAATCCAGAGTGTGTTTATTGTAAGTCGAGCTAGCGATTGTTTCCCAGTAAGAAATGGAGTTGAATCCCATGCAGTTTCTGTTCCTACGAGCAAGAGGTGTTTTCTGATAAGAAGAGTCACTATTGCGCTCCTATTGCCATACACAGTGCAAATAGCACTCGTGTCTGTTCCCAGCAAGTACAGTGTATTGGACTGAAGCGGAGCTACTGTTCTTGTCAGTTTCCTAAGCAGAGTTGTACTAGATATGGCCCGTGTGTGTAGGAAGCACAGTTCTTTTGTTCTGAGCAAGCTCACTGTTCGGCCCCCATAGGAAAAACAGTAGCGTAGAAGAGTGCTCTTTTCTCAAAAGCAGAGTGTGTTTCTTGTAAGGCGAATTAGTGTTTGTTTCCCAGTCAGAAATGGAGTTGAATCCCATGCAGTTTCTGGTCCTACGAGCAAGAGGTGTTTTCTGATAAGAAGAGTCACTATTGCGCTCCTATTGCCATACACAGTGCAAATAGCACTCGTGTCTGTTCCCAGCCAGTACAGTGTATTGGACTGAAGCGGAGCTGCTGTTCTTGTCAGTTTCCTAAGCAGAGTTGAACTAGATATAGCCCGTGTGTGTAGGAAGCACAGTTCTTTTGTTCTGAGCAAGCTCACTGTTCGGCCCCCATAGGAAACACAGTAGAGTAGAAGAGTGCTCTTTTCTCAAAAGCAGAGTGTGTTTCTTGTAAGGCGAGCAGGCATTTGTTTCCCAATCACAAATGGAGTTGAATCCCATGCAGTTTCTGGTCCTATGAGCAAGAGTTGTTTTCTGGTAAGAAGAGTCACTATTGTGCTCCCATTGTCATACACAGGGCAAATAGCACTGGCGTCTGTTCCCAGCATGAACAGTGTATTGGACTGAAGAGGATCTACAGTTCTTGTCAGTTTCCCAAGCAGAGTTGAACTAGATATGGACCGTGTGTGTAGGAAGCACAGCTCTTTTGTTCTGAGAATGCTCATTGTTCTTGCCCTATAGGAAATACTTTAGAGTAGAAGAGTGCTGTTTTCTCAATCCAGAGTGTGTTTATTGTAAGTCGAGCTAGCATTTTTTTCCCAGTCCTTAATGGAGTTGAATCCCATGTAGTTTCTGGTCCTACCAGCAAGAGTTGTTTTCTGGTAAGAAGAGTCACTATTGTGCTCCCATTGTCATACACAGGGCAAATAGCACTGGCGTCTGTTCCCAGCAAGTACAGTGTATTGGACTGACGAGGATCTACTGTTCTTGTCAGTTTCCAAAGCAGAATTGAACTAGATATGGCACGTGTGTAGGAAGCACAGTTCTTTTGTTCTGAGCAAGCTCACTGTTCTGGCCCTATATGAAACACAGTTGAGTAGAAGAGTGGTCTTTTCTCAAAAGCAGAGTGTGTTTCTTGTAAGGCGAGCTAGCGATTGTTTCCCAGTCAGAAATGCAGTTGAATCACATCCAGTTTTTGGTCCTATGAGCAAGAGTTGTTTTCTGGTAAGGAAAGTCACTATTGCGGTCCCATTGCCATACACAGTGCAAATAGGACTCGCGTCTGTTCCCAGCAAGTACAGTGTATTGGACTAAAGAGGAGCTACTGTTCTTGTCAGTTTCCTAAGCAGAGTTGAAGTAGATATGGCCCGTGTGTGTAGGAAGCATAGTTCTTTTGTTCTGAGCAAGCTCAATGTTCGCACGCCATAGGAAACACAGTAGAGTAGAAGAGTGCTCTTTTCTCAAAAGCAGAGTGTGTTTCTTGTAAGGCGAGCTAGCGTTTGTTTCCCAGTCATAAATGGAGTTGAATCACATGCAGTTTTTGGTCCTACGAGCAAGAATTGTTCTCTGTTCAGGAAAGTCACTATTGCGCTCCCATTGTCATACACAGGGCAAATAGCACTGGCGTCTGTTCGCAGCATTTACAGTGTATTGGACTGAAGAGGATCTACTGTTCTTGTCAGTTTCCTAAGCAGAATTGAACTAGATATGGCCATGTGTGTAGGAAGAACAGTTCTTTTGTTCTGAGCAAGCTCACTGTTCTGGCCCTATAGGAAACACAGTAGAGTAGAAGAGTGCTGTTTTCTCAAAAGCAGAGTGTGTTTCTTGTAAGGAGAGCTAGCGTTTGTTTCCCAGTCCTAAATGGAGTTGAATCACATGCAGTTTTTGGTCCTACGAGCAAGAGTTGTTTTCTGGTAAGGAAAGTCACTATTGTGCTCCCATTTCCATACACAGTGCAAATAGCACTCGCGTCTGTTCCCAGCAAGTACAGTGTATTGGACTGAAGCGGAGCTACTGTTCTTGTCAGTTTCCTAAGCAGAGTTGAACTAGATATGGCCCGTGTGTGTAGGAAGCACAGTTCTTTTGTTCTGAGCAAGCTCACTGTTCGTACCCCATAGGAAACACAGTAGAGTAGAAGAGTGGTCTTTTCTCAAAAGCAGAGTGTGTTTCTTGGAAGGCGAGCTAGCGATTGTTTCCCAGTCAGAAATGGAGTTGAATCACATCCAGTTTTTGGTCCTACGAGCAAGAGTTGTTTTCTGATAAGGAAAGTCACTATTGTGCTCCCATTGCCATACACAGTGCAAATAGGAGTCGCGTCTGTTCCCAGCAAGTACAGTGTATTGGACTAAAGAGGAGCTACTGTTCTTGTCAGTTTCCTAAGCAGAGTTGAAATAGATATGGCCCATGTGTGTAGGAAGCACAATTCTTTTGTTCTGAGAATGCTCACTGTTCTGGCCCTATAGGAAACACATTAGCGTTGAAGAGTGCTCTTTTCTCAATCTAGAGTGTGTTTCTTGTAAGTCGAGCTAGCGTTTGTTTCCCAGTCCTAAATTGAGTTGAATCACATGCAGTTTCTGCTCCTATGAGCAAGAGTTGTTTTCTGGTAAGAAGAGTCACTATTGGGCTCCCATTGTCATACACAGGGCAAATAGCACTGGTGTCTGTTCCCAGCATGAACAGTGTATTGGACTGAAGAGGATCTACAGTTCTTGTCAGTTTCCCAAGCAGAGTTGAACTAGATATGGACAGTGTGTGTAGGAAGCACAGCTCTTTTGTTCTGAGAATGCTCATTGTTTTTGCCCTATAGGAAATACTTTAGAGTAGAAGAGTGCTGTTTTATCAATCCAGAGTGTGTTTATTGTAAGTCGAGATAGCATTTTTTTCCCAGTCCTTAATGGAGTTGAATCCCATGCAGTTTCTGGTCCTACCAGCAAGAGTTGTTTTCTGGTAAGAAGAGTCACTATTGTGCTCCCATTGTCATACACAGTGCAAATAGCACTCACATCTGTTCCCAGCAAGTACAGTGTATTGGACTGAAGTGGAGCTACTGTTCTTGTCAGTTTCCTAAGCAGAGTTGAACTAGATATGGCCCGTGTGTGTAGGAAGCACAGTTCTTTTGTTCTGAGCAAGCTCACTGTTCGGACCCCATAGGAAACACAGTAGAGTAGAAGAGTGCTCTTTTCTCAAAAGCAGAGTGTGTTTCTTGTAAGGCGAGCTAGCGTTTGTTTCCCAGTCCTAAATGGAGTTGAGTCACATGCAGTTTTTATTCCCACAAGCAAGATTTGTTTTCTGAAAAGGAAAGACACTATTGGGCTCCCATTGCCATACACAGTGCAAAAAGCACTCGCGTCTGTTCCCAGCAAGTACGGTGTATTGGACTGAAGAGGAGCTACTGTTCCTGTCAGTTTCCTAAGCAGAGTTGAACTAGATATGGCCCGTGTGTGTAGGAAGCACAGTTCTTTTTTTCTGAGCAAGGTCACTATTGGGACATCATAGGAAACACAGTAGAGTAGAAGACTGCTCTTTTCTCAAAAGCAGAGTGTGTTTCTTGTAAGGCAAGCTAGCGTTTGTTTCCCAATCCTAAATGGAGTTGAATCCCATGCAGTTTCTGGTCCTATGAGCAAGAGGTGTTTTCTGACAAGAAGTGTCACTATTGCGCTCCCATTGTCATACACAGGGCAAATAGCACTCTAGTCTGTTCCCAGCAAGTACAGTGTATTGGACTGAAGCGGAGCTACTGTTCTTGTCAGTTTCCTAAGTAGAGTTGAAATAGATATGGCCCGTGTGTGTAGGAAGCACAGTTCTTTTGTTCTGAGCAAGCTCACTGTTCTGGCCCTGTAGGAAACACAGTAGAGTAGAAGAGTGCTCTTTTCTCAAAAGCAGAGTGTGTTTCTTGTAAGGCGAGCTAGCATTTGTTTCCCAGTCCTAAATGGAGTTGAATCACATGCAGTTTGTGGTCCTACAAGCAAGATTTGTTTTCTGGTAAGGAAAGTCACTCTTGCGCTCCCATTGCCATACACAGTACAAATAGCACTCGAGTCTGTTCCCAGCAAGTACAGTGTATTGGACTGAAGAGGAGCTACTGTTCTTGTCAGTTTCCTAAGCAGAGTTGAACTAGATATGGACTGTGTGTGTAGGAAGCACAGTTCTTTTGTTCTGAGAATGCTCACTGTTCTGGCCCTATAGGAAACACATTAGAGTAGAAGAGTGCTGTTTTCTCAATCCAGAGTGTGTTTATTGTAAGTCGAGCTAGCGATTGTTTCCCAGTAAGAAATGGAGTTGAATCCCATGCAGTTTCTGGTCCTACGAGCAAGAGTTGTTTTCTGGTAAGGAAAGTCACTATTGCGGTCCCATTGCCATACACAGTGCAAATAGGACTCGCGTCTGTTCCCAGCAAGTACAGTGTATTGAACTGAAGAGGAGCTACTGTTCTTGTCAGTTTCCTAAGCAGAGTTGAACTAGATATGGCCCGTGTGTGTAGGAAGCACAGTTCTTTTGTTCTGAGCAAGCTCAATGTTCGCACGCCATAGGAAACACAGTAGAGTAGAAGAGTGCTCTTTTCTCAAAAGCAGAGTGTGTTTCTTGTAAGGCGAGCTAGCATTTGTTTCCCAGTCCTAAATGGAGTTGAATCACATGCAGTTTTTGGTCCTACGAGCAAGAGTTGTTTTCTGGTAAGGAAAGTCACTATTGTGCTTCCATTGGCATACACAGTGCAAATAGCACTGGCGTCTGTTCCGAGCAAGTACAGTGTATTGGACTGACCAGGATCTACTGTTCTTGTCAGTTTCCAAAGCAGAATTGAACTAGATATGGCACGTGTGTAGGAAGCACAGTTTGTTTTTTCTAAGCAAGCAAACTGTATTGGCCCTATTGGAAACACAGTAGAGTAGAAGAGTGATCATTTCTCAAAAGCAGAGTGTGTTTCTTGTAAGGTGAGCTAGCGTTTGTTTCCCAGTCCTAAATGGAGTTGAATCACATGCAGTTTCTGGTCCTACGAGCAAGAGTTGTTTTTTTTGTAAGAAGAGTCACTATTGTGCTCCCATTGTCATACACAGGGCAAAGAGCACTGGCGTCTGTTCCCAGGATGTACAGTCAGTGTATTGGACTGAAGAGGAGCTACTGTTCTTGTCATTTTCCTAAGCAGAATTGAACTAGATGTGGCCATGTGTGTAGGAAGCACAGTTCTTTTGTTCTGAGCAAGCTCACTGTTCTGGCCCTATAGGAAACACAGTAGAGTAGAAGAGTGCTCTTTTCTCAAAAGCAGAGTGTGTTTCTTGTAAGGCGAGCTAGCGTTTGTTTCCCAGTCCTAAATGGAGTTGAATCACATGCAGTTTTTGGTCCTACGAGGAAGAGTTGTTTTCTGGTAAGGAAAGTCACTATTGTGCTCCCATTTCCATACACAGTGCAAATAGGACTGGCGTCTGTTCCCAGCATGTACAGTGTATTGGACTGAAGCGGAGCTACTGTTCTTGTCAGTTTCCTAAGCAGAGTTGAACTAGATATGGCCCGTGTGTGTAGGAAGCACAGTTCTTTTGTCTGAGCAAGCTCACTATTCGGACCCCTTAGGAAACACAGTAGAGTAGAAGAGTGCTATTTTCTCAAAAGCAGAGTGTGTTTCTTGTAATGCGAGTTAGTGTTTGTTTCCCAGTCAGAATTGGAGTTGAATCCCATGCAGTTTCTGGTCCTATGAGCAAGAGTTGTTTTCTGATAAGAAGAGTCACTATTGTGCTCCTATTGCCATACACAGTGCAAATAGCACTCGCGTCGGTTCCCAGCTAGTACAGAGTATTGGACTGAAGAGGAGCTACCGTTCTTGTCAGTTTCCTAAGCAGAGTTAAACTAGATATGGCCCGTGTGTGTAGGAAGCACAGTTCTTTTGTTCTGAGCAAGCTCACTGTTCGTACCCCATAGGAAACACAGTAGAGTAGAAGAGTGATCTTTTCTCAAAAGCAGAGTGTGTTTCTTGTAAGGCGAGCTAGCGATTGTTTCCCAGTCAGAAATGGAGTTGAATCACATCCAGTTTTTGGTCCTACGAGCAAGAGTTGTTTTCTGGTAAGGAAAGTCACTATTGTGCTCCCATTGCCATAAGCAGTGCAAATAGGACTCGCGTCTGTTCCCAGCAAGTACAGTGTATTGGACTAAAGAGGAGCTACTGTTCTTGTCAGTTTTTTAAGCAGAGTTGAAATAGATATGGCCCATGTGTGCAGGAAGCACAATTCTTTTGTTCTGAGAATGCTCACTGTTCTGGCCCTATAGGAAACACATTAGCGTTGAAGAGTGCTCTTTTCTCAATCTAGAGTGTGTTTCTTGTAAGTCGAGCTAGCGTTTGTTTCCCAGTCCTAAATGGAGTTGAATCCCATGCAGTTTCTGGTCCTACCAGCAAGAGTTGTTTTCTGGTAAGAAGAGTCACTATTGTGCTCCCATTGTCGTACACAGGGTAAATAGCACTGGCGTCTGTTCCCAGCAAGTACAGTGTATTGGACTGAAGAGGATCTACTGTTTTTGTCACTTTCCAAAGCAGAATTGAACTAGATATGGCCTGTGTGTGTAGGAAGCACAGTTCTTTTGTTCTAAGCAAACTAACTGTTCTGGGCTTATAGGAAACACCGTAGAGTAGAAGAGTGATCATTTCTCAAAAGCAGAGTGTGTTTCTTGTAAGGCGAGCTAGAGTTTGTTTCCCAGTCCTAAATGGAGTTGAATCCCATGCAGTTTCTGGTCCTATGAGCAAGAGGTGTTTTCTGACAAGAAGTGTCACTATTGCGCTCCCATTGTCATACACAGGGCAAATAGCACTCTAGTCTGTTCCCAGCAAGTACAGTGTATTGGACTGAAGCGGAGCTACTGTTCTTGTCAGTTTCCTAAGTAGAGTTGAAATAGATATGGCCCGTGTGTGTAGGAAGCACAGTTCTTTTGTTCTGAGCAAGCTCACTGTTCTGGCCCTGTAGGAAACACAGTAGAGTAGAAGAGTGCTCTTTTCTCAAAAGCAGAGTGTGTTTCTTGTAAGGTGAGCTAGCATTTGTTTCCCAGTCCTAAATGGAGTTGAATCACATGCAGTTTTTGGTCCTACAAGCAAGATTTGTTTTCTGGTAAGGAAAGTCACTCTTGCGCTCCCATTGCCATACACAGTACAAATAGCACTCGAGTCTGTTCCCAGCAAGTACAGTGTATTGGACTGAAGAGGAGCTACTGTTCTTGTCAGTTTCCTAAGCAGAGTTGAACTAGATATGGACTGTGTGTGTAGGAAGCACAGTTCTTTTGTTCTGAGAATGCTCACTGTTCTGGCCCTATAGGAAACACATTAGAGTAGAAGAGTGCTGTTTTCTCAATCCAGAGTGTGTTTATTGTAAGTCGAGCTAGCGATTGTTTCCCAGTAAGAAATGGAGTTGAATCCCATGCAGTTTCTGGTCCTACGAGCAAGAGTTGTTTTCTGGTAAGGAAAGTCACTATTGCGGTCCCATTGCCATACACAGTGCAAATAGGACTTGCGTCTGTTCCCAGCAAGTACAGTGTATTGAACTGAAGAGGAGCTACTGTTCTTGTCAGTTTCCTAAGCAGAGTTGAACTAGATATGGCCCGTGTGTGTAGGAAGCACAGTTCTTTTGTTCTGAGCAAGCTCAATGTTCGCACGCCATAGGAAACACAGTAGAGTAGAAGAGTGCTCTTTTCTCAAAAGCAGAGTGTGTTTCTTGTAAGGCGAGCTAGCATTTGTTTCCCAGTCCTAAATGGAGTTGAATCACATGCAGTTTTTGGTCCTACGAGCAAGAGTTGTTTTCTGGTAAGGAAAGTCACTATTGTGCTTCCATTGGCATACACAGTGCAAATAGCACTGGCGTCTGTTCCGAGCAAGTACAGTGTATTGGACTGACCAGGATCTACTGTTCTTGTCAGTTTCCAAAGCAGAATTGAACTAGATATGGCACGTGTGTAGGAAGCACAGTTTGTTTTTTCTAAGCAAGCAAACTGTATTGGCCCTATTGGAAACACAGTAGAGTAGAAGAGTGATCATTTCTCAAAAGCAGAGTGTGTTTCTTGTAAGGTGAGCTAGCGTTTGTTTCCCAGTCCTAAATGGAGTTGAATCACATGCAGTTTCTGGTCCTACGAGCAAGAGTTGTTTTTTTTGTAAGAAGAGTCACTATTGTGCTCCCATTGTCATACACAGGGCAAAGAGCACTGGCGTCTGTTCCCAGGATGTACAGTCAGTGTATTGGACTGAAGAGGAGCTACTGTTCTTGTCATTTTCCTAAGCAGAATTGAACTAGATGTGGCCATGTGTGTAGGAAGCACAGTTCTTTTGTTCTGAGCAAGCTCACTGTTCTGGCCCTATAGGAAACACAGTAGAGTAGAAGAGTGCTCTTTTCTCAAAAGCAGAGTGTGTTTCTTGTAAGGCGAGCTAGCGTTTGTTTCCCAGTCCTAAATGGAGTTGAATCACATGCAGTTTTTGGTCCTACGAGGAAGAGTTGTTTTCTGGTAAGGAAAGTCACTATTGTGCTCCCATTTCCATACACAGTGCAAATAGGACTGGCGTCTGTTCCCAGCATGTACAGTGTATTGGACTGAAGCGGAGCTACTGTTCTTGTCAGTTTCCTAAGCAGAGTTGAACTAGATATGGCCCGTGTGTGTAGGAAGCACAGTTCTTTTGTCTGAGCAAGCTCACTATTCGGACCCCTTAGGAAACACAGTAGAGTAGAAGAGTGCTATTTTCTCAAAAGCAGAGTGTGTTTCTTGTAATGCGAGTTAGTGTTTGTTTCCCAGTCAGAATTGGAGTTGAATCCCATGCAGTTTCTGGTCCTATGAGCAAGAGTTGTTTTCTGATAAGAAGAGTCACTATTGTGCTCCTATTGCCATACACAGTGCAAATAGCACTCGCGTCGGTTCCCAGCTAGTACAGAGTATTGGACTGAAGAGGAGCTACCGTTCTTGTCAGTTTCCTAAGCAGAGTTAAACTAGATATGGCCCGTGTGTGTAGGAAGCACAGTTCTTTTGTTCTGAGCAAGCTCACTGTTCGTACCCCATAGGAAACACAGTAGAGTAGAAGAGTGATCTTTTCTCAAAAGCAGAGTGTGTTTCTTGTAAGGCGAGCTAGCGATTGTTTCCCAGTCAGAAATGGAGTTGAATCACATCCAGTTTTTGGTCCTAAGAGCAAGAGTTGTTTTCTGGTAAGGAAAGTCACTATTGTGCTCCCATTGCCATACGCAGTGCAAATAGGACTCGCGTCTGTTCCCAGCAAGTACAGTGTATTGGACTAAAGAGGAGCTACTGTTCTTGTCAGTTTTTTAAGCAGAGTTGAAATAGATATGGCCCATGTGTGCAGGAAGCACAATTCTTTTGTTCTGAGAATGCTCACTGTTCTGGCCCTATAGGAAACACATTAGCGTTGAAGAGTGCTCTTTTCTCAATCTAGAGTGTGTTTCTTGTAAGTCGAGCTAGCGTTTGTTTCCCAGTCCTAAATGGAGTTGAATCCCATGCAGTTTCTGGTCCTACCAGCAAGAGTTGTTTTCTGGTAAGAAGAGTCACTATTGTGCTCCCATTGTCGTACACAGGGTAAATAGCACTGGCGTCTGTTCCCAGCAAGTACAGTGTATTGGACTGAAGAGGATCTACTGTTTTTGTCACTTTCCAAAGCAGAATTGAACTAGATGTGGCCTGTGTGTGTAGGAAGCACAGTTCTTTTGTTCTAAGCAAACTAACTGTTCTGGGCTTATAGGAAACACCGTAGAGTAGAAGAGTGATCATTTCTCAAAAGCAGAGTGTGTTTCTTGTAAGGCGAGCTAGAGTTTGTTTCCCAGTCCTAAATGGAGTTGAATCCCATGCAGTTTTTAATCCTACGTGCAAGAGTTGTTTTCTGGTTTGGGAAGTCACTATTGTGCTCCCTTTGAAATACACAGTGCAAATAGCACTCGCGTCTGTTCCCAGCAAGTACAGGGTGTTGGACTGAAGAGGAGCTATTGTTCTTGTCAGTTTTCTAAGCAGAGTTGAACTAGATATGGCCTGTGTGTGTAGGAAGCACAGGTCTTTTGTTCTGAGCAAGCTCACTGTTCAGACCCCAAAGGAAACACAGTAGAGTAGAAGAGTGCTCTTTTCTCAAAAGCAGAGTATGTTTCTTGTAAGGCGAATTAGTGTTTGTTTCCCAGTCAGAAATGGAGTTGAATCCCATGCCGTTTCTGGTCCTACGAGCAAGAGGTGTTTCTGATAAGAAGAGTCACTATTGCGCTCCTATTGCCATACACAGTGCAAATAGCACTCGTGTCTGTTCCAGCCAGTACAGTGTATTGGACTGAAGCGGAGCTGCTGTTCTTGTCAGTTTCCTAAGCAGAGTTGAACTAGATATAGCCCGTGTGTGTAGGAAGCACAGTTCTTTTGTTCTGAGCAAGCTCACTGTTCGGCCCCCATAGGAAACACAGTAGAGTAGAAGAGTGCTCTTTTCTCAAAAGCAGACAGTGTTTCTTGTAAGGCGAGCTGGCATTTGTTTCCCAATCAGAAATGGAGGTGAATCCCATGCAGTTTCTGGTCCTACCAGCAAGAGTTGTTTTCTGGTAAGAAGAGTCACTATTGTGCTCCCATTGTCATACACAGGGCAAATAGCACTGGCGTCTGTTCCCAGCATGAACAGTGTATTGGACTGAAGAGGATCTACAGTTCTTGTCAGTTTCCCAAGCAGAGTTGAACTAGATATGGACCGTGTGTGTAGGAAGCACAGCTCTTTTGTTCTCAGAATGCTCATTGTTCTTGCCCTATAGGAAATACTTTAGAGTAGAAGAGTGCTATTTTCTCAATCCAGAGTGTGTTTATTGTAAGTCGAGCTAGCATTTTTTTCCCAGTCCTTAATGGAGTTGAATCCCATGTAGTTTCTGGTACTACCAGCAAGAGTTGTTTTCTGGTAAGAAGAGTCACTATTGTGCTCCCATTGTCATACACAGGGCAAATAGCACTGGCGTCTGTTCCCAGCAAGTACAGTGTATTGGACTGACGAGGATCTACTGTTCTTGTCAGTTTCCAAAGCAGAATTGAACTAGATATGGCACGTGTGCAGGAAGCACAGTTCTTTTGTTCTGAGCAAGCTCACTGTTCGGACCCCATAGGAAACACAGTAGAGTAGAAGAGTGCTCTTTTCTCAAAAGCAGAGTGTGTTTCTTGTAAGGCGAGATAGCGTTTGTTTCCCAGTCCTAAATGGAGTTGAATCCCATGCAGTTTTTGGTCCTACGAGCAAGAGTTGTTGTCTGTTAAGGAAAGTCACTATTGCGCTCCCATTGTCATACTCAGGGCAAATAGCACTGGCGTCTTTTCGCAGCATGTACAGTGTATGGGACTGAAGAGGATCTACTGTTCTTTTCAGTTTCCTAAGCAGAATTGAACTAGATATGGCCATGTGTGTAGGAAGAACAGTTCTTTTGTTCTGAGCAAGCTCACTGTTCTGGCCCTATAGGAAACACAGTAGAGTAGAAGAGTGCTCTTTTCTCAAAAGCAGAGTGTGTTTCTTGTAAGGAGAGCTAGCGTTTGTTTCCCAGTCCTAAATGGAGTTGAATCACATGCAGTTTTTGGTCCTACGAGCAAGAGATGTTTTCTGGTAAGGAAAGTCACTATTGTGCTCCCATTTCCATACACAGTGCAAATAGCACTCGCGTCTGTTCCCAGGAAGTACAGTGTATTGGACTGAAGCGGAGCGACTGTTCTTGTCAGTTTCCTAAGCAGAGTTGAACTAGATATGGCCCCTGTGTGTAGGAAGCACAATTCTTTTGTTCTGAGCAAGCTCACTATTCGGACCCCATAGGAAACACAGTAGAGTAGAAGACTGCTCTTTTCTCAAAAGCAGAGTGTGTTTCTTGTAAGGCGAGCTAGCGTTTGTTTCCCAATCCTAAATGGAGTTGAATCACATGCAGTTTCTGCTCGTATGAGCAAGAGTTGTTTTCTGGTAAGAAGAGTCACTATTGTGCTCCCATTGTCATACACAGGGCAAAGAGCACTGGCGTCTGTTCCCAGCATGAACAGTGTATTGGACTGAAGAGGATCTACTGTTCTTGTCAGTTTCCCAAGCAGAGTTGAACTAGATATGGACAGTGTGTAGGAAGCACAGCTCTTTTGTTCTGAGAATGCTCATTGTTCTTGTCCTATAGGAACTACTTTAGAGTAGAAGAGTTCTGTTTTCTCAATCCAGAGTGTGTTTATTGTAAGTCGAGCTAGCATTTTTTTCCCAGTCCTTAATGGAGTTGAATCCCATGCAGTTTCTGGTCCTACCAGCAAGAGTTGTTTTCTGGTAAGAAGAGTCACTATTGTGCTCCCATTGTCATACACAGGGCAAATAGCACTGGCGTCTGTTCCCAGCAAGTACAGTGTATTGGACTGATGAGGATCTACTGTTCTTGTCAGTTTCCAAAGCCGCATTGAACTAGATATGGCACGTGTGTAGGAAGCACAGTTCGTTTTTTCTAAGCAAGCAAACTGCTTTGGCCCTATAGTAAACACAGTGGAGTAGAAGAGTGATCATTTCTCAAAAGCAGAGTGTGTTTCGTGTAAGGCGAGCTAGCGTTTGTTTCCCAGTCCTAAATGGGGTTGAATCACATGCAGTTTTTGGTCCTACGAGCAAGAGTTGTTTTCTGGTAAGGAAAGTCACTATTGTGCTCCCATTGCCATACACAGTGCAAATAGGACTGGCGTCTGTTCCCAGCAAGTACAGTGTATTGGACTGAGGAGGAGCTACTGTTCTTGTCAGTTTCCTAAGCAGAGTTGAACTAGACATGGCCCGTGTGTGTAGGAAGCACAGTTCTTTTGTTCTGAGCAAGCTCACTGTTCGGACCCCATAGGAAACACAGTAGAGTAGAAGAGTGCTCTTTTCTCAAAAGCAGAGTGTGTTTCTTGTAAGGAGAGCTATCCTTTGTTTCCCAATCCTAAATGGAGTTGAATCACATGCAGTTTCTGGTCCTACCAGCAAGAGTTGTTTTCTGGTAAGAAGAGTCACTATTGTGCTCCCATTGTCATACACAGGGCAAATAGCACTGGCGTCTGTTCCCAGCATGAACAGTGTATTGGACTGACGAGGATCTACTGTTCTTGTCAGTTTCCAAAGCAGAATTGAACTCGATATGGCACGTGTGTAGGAAGCACAGTTCGTTTTTTCTAAGCAAGCAAACTGTTTTGGCCGTATAGGAAACACAGTAGAGTAGAAGAGTGATCATTTCTCAAAAGCAGAGTGTGTTTCTTGTAAGGCGAGCTAGCGATTGTTTCCCAGTCAGAAATGGGGTTGAATCACATGCAGTTTTTGGTCCTACGAGCAAGAGTTGTTTTCTGGTAAGGAAAGTCACTATTGTGCTCCCAATGCCATACACAGTGCAAATAGGACTCGCGTCTTTTCCTAGCAAGTACAGTGTACTGGACTGAAGAGGAGCTACTGTTCTTTTCAGTTTCCTAAGCAGAGTTGAACTAGATATTGCCCATGTATGTAGGAAGCCCAGTTCTTTTGTTCTGAGAATGCTCACTGTTCTGGCCCTATAGGAAACACATTAGCGTTGAAGAGTGCTCTTTTCTCAATCTAGAGTGTGTTTCTTGTAAGTCGAGCTAGCGTTTGTTTCCCAGTCCTAAATTGAGTTGAATCACATGCAGTTTCTGCTCCTATGAGCAAAAGTTGTTTTCTGGTAAGAAGAGTCACTATTGTGCTCCCATTGTCATACACAGGGCAAATAGCACTGGTGTCTGTTCCCAGCATGAACAGTGTATTGGACTGAAGAGGATCTACAGTTCTTGTCAGTTTCCCAAGCAGAGTTGAACTAGATATGGACCGTGTGTGTGGGAAGCACAGCTCTTTTGTTCTGAGAATGCTCATTGTTCTTGCCCTATAGGAAATACTTTAGAGTAGAAGAGTGCTGTTTTCTCAATCCAGAGTGTGTTTATTGTAAGTCGATCTAGCATTTTTTTCCCAGTCCTTAATGGAGTTGAATCCCATGCAGTTTCTGGTCCTATGAGCAAGAGGTGTTTTCTGACAAGAAGTGTCACTATTATGCTCCCATTGTCATACACAGGGCAAATAGCACTCTAGTCTGTTCCCAGCAAGTACAGTGTATTGGACTGAAGCGGAGCTACTGTTCTTGTCAGTTTCCTAAGTAGAGTTGAACTAGATATGGCCCGTGTGTGTAGGAAGCACAGTTCTTTTGTTCTGAGCAAGCTCACTGTTCTGGCCCTGTAGGAAACACAGTAGAGTAGAAGAGTGCTCTTTTCTCAAAAGCAGAGTGTGTTTCTTGTAAGGCGAGCTAGCATTTGTTTCCCAGTCCTAAATGGAGTTGAATCACATGCAGTTTTTGGTCCTACAAGCAAGATTTGTTTTCTGGTAAGGAAAGTCACTCTTGCGCTCCCATTGCCATACACAGTACAAATAGCACTCGAGTCTGTTCCCAGCAAGTACAGTGTATTGGACTGAAGAGGATCTACTGTTCTTGTCAGTTTCCTAAGCAGAGTTGAACTAGATATGGACTGTGTGTGTAGGAAGCACAGTTCTTTTGTTCTGAGAATGCTCACTGTTCTGGCCCTATAGGAAACACATTAGAGTAGAAGAGTGCTGTTTTCTCAATCCAGAGTGTGTTTATTGTAAGTCGAGCTAGCGATTGTTTCCCAGTAAGAAATGGAGTTGAATCCCATGCAGTTTCTGGTCCTATGAGCAAGAGGTGTTTTCGGATAAGAAGAGTCACTATTGTGCTCCTATTGCCATACACAGTGCAAATAGCACTCGTGTCTGTTCCCAGCAAGTACAGTGTATTGGACTGAAGTGGAGCTACTGTTCTTGTCAGTTTCCTAAGCACAGTTGAACTAGATATGGCCCGTGTGTGTAGGAAGCACAGTTCTTTTGTTCTGAGCAAGCTCACTGTTCGGCCCCCATGGGAAACACAGTAGAGTAGAAGAGTGCTCTTTTCTCAAAAGCAGAGTGTGTTTCTTGTAAGGCGAATTAGTGTTTGTTTCCCAGTCAGAAATGGAGTT
This sequence comes from Peromyscus eremicus, assembly GCF_949786415.1. NCBI lineage: Eukaryota > Metazoa > Chordata > Mammalia > Rodentia > Cricetidae > Peromyscus > Peromyscus eremicus. The sequence goes on along the minus strand of NW_026734878.1, from coordinate 28,173 downwards.
GAATCCCATGCAGTTTCTGGTCCTACGAGCAAGAGGTGTTTCTGATAAGAAGAGTCACTATTGCGCTCCTATTGCCATACACAGTGCAAATAGCACTCGTGTCTGTTCCAGCCAGTACAGTGTATTGGACTGAAGCGGAGCTGCTGTTCTTGTCAGTTTCCTAAGCAGAGTTGAACTAGATATAGCCCGTGTGTGTAGGAAGCACAGTTCTTTTGTTCTCAGCAAGCTCACTGTTCGGCCCCCATAGGAAACACAGTAGAGTAGAAGAGTGCTCTTTTCTCAAAAGCAGACTGTGTTTCTTGTAAGGCGAGCTGGCATTTGTTTCCCAATCAGAAATGGAGGTGAATCCCATGCAGTTTCTGGTCCTACCAGCAAGAGTTGTTTTCTGGTAAGAAGAGTCACTATTGTGCTCCCATTGTCATACACAGGGCAAATAGCACTGGCGTCTGTTCCCAGCATGAACAGTGTATTGGACTGAAGAGGATCTACAGTTCTTGTCAGTTTCCCAAGCAGAGTTGAACTAGATATGGACCGTGTGTGTAGGAAGCACAGCTCTTTTGTTCTCAGAATGCTCATTGTTCTTGCCCTATAGGAAATACTTTAGAGTAGAAGAGTGCTATTTTCTCAATCCAGAGTGTGTTTATTGTAAGTCGAGCTAGCATTTTTTCCCAGTCCTTAATGGAGTTGAATCCCATGTAGTTTCTGGTCCTACCAGCAAGAGTTGTTTTCTGGTAAGAAGAGTCACTATTGTGCTCCCATTGTCATACACAGGGCAAATAGCACTGGCGTCTGTTCCCAGCAAGTACAGTGTATTGGACTGACGAGGATCTACTGTTCTTGTCAGTTTCCAAAGCAGAATTGAACTAGATATGGCACGTGTGCAGGAAGCACAGTTCTTTTGTTCTGAGCAAGCTCACTGTTCTGGCCCTTTAGGAAACACAGTTGAGTAGAAGAGTGGTCTTTTCTCAAAAGCAGAGTGTGTTTCTTGTAAGGCGAGCTAGCGATTGTTTCCCAGTCAGAAATGGAGTTGAATCACATCCAGTTTTTGGTCCTATGAGCAAGAGTTGTTTTCTGGTAAGGAAAGTCACTATTGCGGTCCCATTGCCATACACAGTGCAAATAGGACTCGCGTCTGTTCCCAGCAAGTACAGTGTATTGGACTAAAGAGGAGCTACTGTTCTTGTCAGTTTCCTAAGCAGAGTTGAACTAGATATGGCCCGTGTGTGTAGGAAGCACAGTTCTTTTGTTCTGAGCAAGCTCAATGTTCACACGCCATAGGAAACACAGTAGAGTAGAAGAGTGCTCTTTTCTCAAAAGCAGAGTGTTTTTCTTGTAAGGCGAGCTAGAATTTGTTTCCCAGTCCTAAATGGAGTTGAATCACATGCAGTTTTTGGTCCTAGGAGCAAGAGTTGTTTTCTGGTAAGGAAAGTCACTATTGTGGCTCCATTGGCATACACAGTGCAAATAGCACTGGCGTCTGTTCTGAGCAAGTACAGTGTATTGGACTGACCAGGATCTACTGTTCTTGTCAGTTTCCAAAGCAGAATTGAACTAGATATGGCACGTGTGTAGGAAGCACAGTTCGTTTTTTCTAAGCAAGCAAACTGTATTGGCCCTATTGGAAACACAGTAGAGTAGAAGAGTGCTCTTTTCTCAAAAGCAGAGTGTGTTTCTTGTAAGGTGAGCTAGCATTTGTTTCCCAGTCCTAAATGGAGTTGAATCACATGCAGTTTCTGGTCCTACCAGCAAGAGTTGTTTTTTTTGTAAGAAGAGTCACTATTGTGCTCCCATTGTCATACACAGGGCAAAGAGCACTGGCGTCTGTTCCCAGTATGTACAGTCAGTGTATTGGACTGAAGAGGAGCTACTGTTCTTGTCATTTTCCTAAGCAGAATTGAACTAGATGTGGCCATGTGTGTAGGAAGCACAGTTCTTTTGTTCTGAGCAAGCTCACTGTTCTGGCCCTATAGGAAACACAGTAGAGTAGAAGAGTGCTCTTTTCTCAAAAGCAGAGTGTGTTTCTTGTAAGGCGAGCTAGCGTTTGTTTCCCAGTCAGAATTGGAGTTGAATCCCATGCAGTTTTTGGTCCTACGAGGAAGAGTTGTTTTCTGGTAAGGAAAGTCACTATTGTGCTCCCATTTCCATACACAGTGCAAATAGCACTGGCGTCTGTTCCCAGCATGTACAGTGTATTGGACTGAAGCGGAGCTCCTGTTCTTGTCAGTTTCCTAAGCAGAGTTGAACTAGATATGGCCCGTGTGTGTAGGAAGCACAGTTCTTTTGTTCTGAGCAAGCTCACTATTCGGACCCCTTAGGAAACACAGTAGAGTAGAAGAGTGCTCTTTTCTCAAAAGCAGAGTGTGTTTCTTGTAAGGCGAGTTAGTGTTTGTTTCCCAGTCAGAATTGGAGTTGAATCCCATGCAGTTTCTGGTCCTATGAGCAAGAGTTGTTTTCTGATAAGAAGAGTCACTATTGTGATCCTATTGCCATACACAGTGCAAATAGCACTCGCGTCGGTTCCCAGCTAGTACAGTGTGTTGGACTGAAGAGGAGCTACCGTTCCTGTCAGTTTCCTAAGCAGAGTTGAACTAGATATGGCCCGTGTGTGTAGGAAGCACAGTTCTTTTGTTCTGAGCAAGCTCACTGTTCGTACCCCATAGGAAACACAGTAGAGTAGAAGAGTGGTCTTTTCTCAAAAGCAGAGTGTGTTTCTTGTAAGGCGAGCTAGCGATTGTTTCCCAGTCAGAAATGGAGTTGAATCACATGCAGTTTTTGGTCCTACGAGCAAGAGTTGTTTTCTGGTAAGGAAAGTCACTATTGTGCTCCCATTGCCATACACAGTGCAAATAGGACTCGCGTCTGTTCCCAGCAAGTACAGTGTATTGGACTAAAGAGGAGCTACTGTTCTTGTCAGTTTCCTAAGCAGAGTTGAATTAGATATGGCCCATGTGTGTAGGAAGCACAATTCTTTTGTTCTGAGAATGCTCACTGTTCTGGCCCTATAGGAAACACATTAGCGTTGAAGAGTGCTCTTTTCTCAATCTAGAGTGTGTTTCTTGTAAGTCGAGCTAGCGTTTGTTTCCCAGTCCTAAATGGAGTTGAATCCCATGCAGTTTCTGGTCCTACCAGCAAGAGTTGTTTTCTGGTAAGAAGAGTCACTATTGTGCTCCCATTGTCGTACACAGGGTAAATAGCACTGGCGTCTGTTCCCAGCAAGTACAGTGTATTGGACTGAAGAGGATCTACTGTTCTTGTCACTTTCCAAAGCAGAATTGAACTAGATATGGCCCCTGTGTGTAGGAAGCACAGTGCTTTTGTTCTGAGCAAGCTCACTATTCGGACCCCATAGGAAACACAGTAGAGTAGAAGACTGCTCTTTTCTCAAAAGCAGAGTGTGTTTCTTGTAAGGCGAGCTAGCGTTTGTTTCCCAATCCTAAATGGAGTTGAATCACATGCAGTTTCTGCTCGTATGAGCAAGAGTTGTTTTCTGGTAAGAAGAGTCACTATTGTGCTCCCATTGTCATACACAGGGCAAATAGCACTGGCGTCTGTTCCCAGCATGAACAGTGTATTGGACTGAAGAGGATCTACTGTTCTTGTCAGTTTCCCAAGCTGAGTTGAACTAGATATGGACAGTGTGTAGGAAGCACAGCTCTTTTGTTCTGAGAATGCTCATTGTTCTTGTCCTATAGGAAACACTTTAGAGTAGAAGAGTGCTGTTTTCTTAATCCAGATTGTGTTTATTGTAAGTCGAGATAGCATTTTTTTCCCAGTCCTTAATGGAGTTGAATCCCATGCAGTTTCTGGTCCTACCAGCAAGAGTTGTTTTCTGGTAAGAAGAGTCACTATTGTACTCCCATTGTCATACACAGGGCAAATAGCACTGGCGTCTGTTCCCAGCAAGTACAGTGTATTGGACTGATGAGGATCTACTGTTCTTGTCAGTTTCCAAAGCCGAATTGAACTAGATATGGCACGTGTGAAGGAAGCACAGTTCGTTTTTTCTAAGCAAGCAAACTGTTTTGGCCCTATAGTAAACACAGTGGAGTAGAAGAGTGATCATTTCTCAAAAGCAGAGTGTGTTTCTTGTAAGGCGAGCTAGCGATTGTTCCCAGTCCTAAATGGGGTTGAATCACATGCAGTTTTTGGTCCTACGAGCAAGAGTTGTTTTCTGGTAAGGAAAGTCACTATTGTGCTCCCATTGCCATACACAGTGCAAATAGCACTCGCGTCTGTTCCTAGCAAGTACAGTGTATTGGACTGAAGAGGAGCTACTGTTCTTTTCAGTCTCTTAAGCAGAGTTGAACTAGATATGGCCCCTGTGTGTAGGAAGCACAGTTCTTTTGTTCTGAGCAAGCTCACTATTCGGACCCCATAGGAAACACAGTAGAGTTGAAGAGTGCTCTTTCCTCAAAAGAAGAGTGTGTTTCTTGTAAGGCGAGTTAGTGTTTGTTTCCCAGTGAGAATTGGAGTTGAATCCCATGCGTTTCTGGTCCTATGAGCAAGAGTTGTTTTCTGATAAGAAGAGTCACTATTGTGCTCCTATTGCCATACACAGTGCAAATAGCACTCGCGTCTGTTCCCAGCTGGTACAGTGTATTGGACTGAAGAGGAGCTACCGTTCTTGTCAGTTTCCTAAGCAGAGTTGAACTAGATATGGCCCGTGTGTGTAGGAAGCAAAGTTCTTTTGTTCTGAGCAAGCTCACTGTTCGTACCCCATAGGAAACACAGTAGAGTAGAAGAGTGGTCTTTTCTCAAAAGCAGAGTGTGTTTCTTGTAAGGCGAGCTAGCAATTGTTTCATAGTCAGAAATGGAGTTGAATCACATCCAGTTTTTGGTCCTACGAGCAAGAGTTGTTTTCTGGTAAGGAAAGTCACTATTGCGGTCCCATTGCCATACACAGTGCAAATAGGACTCGCGTCTCTTCCCAGCAAGTACAGTGTATTGGACTAAAAGGAGCTACTGTTCTTGTCAGTTTCCTAAGCAGAGTTGAACTAGATATGGCCCGTGTGTGTAGGAAGCACAGTTCTTTTGTTCTGAGCAAGCTCAATGTTCGCACGCCATAGGAAACACAATAGAGTAGAAGAGTGCTCTTTTCTCAAAAGCAGAGTGTGTTTCTTGTAAGGCGAGCTAGGGTTTGTTTCCCAGTCCTAAATGGAGTTGAATCACATTCAGTTTCTGGTCCTACGAGCAAGAGGTGTGTTCTGATAAGAAGAGTCACTATTGCGCTCCCATTGTCATACAGAGGGCAAATAGCACTGGGGTCTGTTCCCAGCATGTACAGTGTATTGGACTGAAGTGGAGCTACTGTTCTTGTCAATTTCCTAAGCAGAGTTGAACTAGATATGGCCCGTGTGTGTAGGAAGCACAGTTCTTTTGTTCAGAGCAAGCTCACTGTTCGGACCCCATAGGATACACAGTAGAGTAGAAGAGTGCTCCTTTCTCAAAAGCAGAGTGTGTTTCTTGTAAGGCGAGCTAGTGTTTGTTTCCTAGTCCTAAATGGGGTTGAATCACATTCAGTCTCTTGTCCTACGAGCAAGAGTTGTTTTCTGGTAAGAAGAGTCACTATTGCACTCCCATGTCATTCACAGGGCAAATAGCACTGGCGTATGTTCCCAGCATGTACAGTGTATTGGACTGAAGAGGATCTACTGTTCTTGTCAGTTTCCTAAGCAGAATTGAACTAGATATGGCCGTATTTTAGGAAGCACAATTCTTTTGTTCTGAGCAAACTCACTGTTCTGGCCCTATAGGAAACACAGTAGATTAGAAGAGTGGTCTTTTCTCAAAAGCAGAGTGTGTTTCTTGTAAGGCGAGCTAGCGTTTGTTTCCCAGTCCTAAATGAAGTTGAATCACATGCAGCTTTTGGTCCTACGAGCAAGAGTTTTTTTCTGGTAAGGAAAGTCACTATTGCGCTCCCATTTCCATACACAGTGCAAATAGCACTCGCGTCTTTTCCCAGTTGTATAGTGTATTGGACTGAATTAGAGCTACTGTTCTTGTCAGTTTCCTAAGCAGAGTTGAACTCGATATGGCCCCTGTGTGTAGAAAGCACAGGTCTTTTGTTCTGAGCAAGCTCACTGTTCGGACCCCATGGAAAAACACAGTAGAGAAGATGAGTGCTCTGTTCTCAAAAGCAGAGTGTGTTTCTTGTAAGGCGAGCTAGCGTTTGTTTCCCAGTCCTAAATTGAGTTGAATCACATGCAGTTTTTGGTCCTACGAGCAAGAGTATTTTCTGGTAAGGAAAGTCACTATTGTGCTCCCATTGCCATACACAGTGCAAAGAGCACTCGCATCTGTTCCAGCAAGTACAGTGTATTGGACTGAAGCAGAGCTACTGTTCTTGTCAGTTTCCTAAGCAGAGTTGAACTAGATATGGCCCGTGTGTGTAGGAAGCACAGTTCTTTTGTTCTGAGCAAGCTCACTGTTCCGAACCCATAGGAAAAACAGTAGAGTAGAAGAGTGTTCTTTTCTCAAAAGCAGAGTGTGTTTCTTGTAAGGCGAGCTAGTGTTTGTTTCCCAGTCAGAAATGCAGTTGATTCCCATGCAGTTTCTGGTCCTACGAGCAAGAGGTGTTTTCTGATAAGAAGAGTCACTATTGTGCTCCTATTGCCATACTCAGTGCAAATAGCACTGGCTTCTGTTCCCATCATGTACAGTGCATTGGACTGAAGAAGATCTACTGTTCTTTTCAGTTTCCTAAGCAGAATTGAACTAGATATGGCCGTATTTGTATGAACCACAGTTCTTTTGTTCTGAGCAAGCTCACTGTTCTGGCCCTATGGGAAACACAGTAGAGTAGAAGAGTGCTTTTTTCTCAAAAGCAGAGTGTGTTTCTTGTAAGGCGAGCTAGCGTTTGTTTCCCAGTCCTAAATGGAGTTGAATCACATGCAGTTTTTGCTCCTATGAGCAAGAGTTGTTTTCTGGTAAGGAAAGTCACTATTGTGCTCCCATTGCCATACACAGTGCAAATAGCACTCGCATCTGTTCCCAGCAAGTACAGTGTATTGGACTGAAGGGGAGCTACTGTTCTTGTCAGTTTCCTACGCAGAGTTGAACTAGATATGGCCCCTGTGTGTTGGAAGCACAGTACTTTTGTTCTGAGCAAGCTCACTGTTCAGACCCCATAGTAAACACAGTAGTGTAGAAGAGTGCTCTTTTCTCAAAAGCAGAGTGCGTTTCTTGTAAGGCGAGCTACCATTTGTTTCCCAGTCACAAATGGAGTTGAATCACATGCAGTTTCTTGTCCTACGAGCAAGAGTTGTTTTCTGGTAACAAGAGTCACTATTGCGCTCCCATTGTCATACACAGGGCAAATAGCATTGGCGTCTTTTCCCAGCATATACAGTGTGCTGGACTGAAGAGGACCTACTGTTCTTGTCAGTTTCCTAAGCAGAATTGAATTAGATATGGCCCGTGTGTGTAGGAAGCACAGTTCTTCTGTTCTGAGCAAGCTAACTGTTTTGGCCCTATGGGAAACACTGTAGAGTAGAAGAGTGCTCTTTTCTCAAAAGCAGAGTGTGTTTCTTGTAAGGCGAGCTACCATTTGTTTCCCAGTCCTAAATGGAGTTGAATCACATGCAGTTTTTTGTCCTACGAGCAAGAGGTGTTTTCTTATAAGAAGAGTCACTATTGTGCTCCTATTGCCATACACAGTGCAAATAACACTCGCGTCTGTTCCCAGCTAGCACAGTGTATTGGACTGAAGAGGATCTACTGTTCTTTTCAGTTTCCTAAGCAGAATTGAACTAGATTTGGCAGTATTTGTATGAAGCACAGTTCTTTTGTTCTGAGCAAGCTCACTGTTCTGGCCCTATAGGAAACACAGTAGAGTAGAAGAGTGCTCTTTTGTCAAAAGCAGAGTGTGTTACTTGTAAGGCGAGCTAGCGTTTTTTCCCAGTCCTAAATGGAGTTGAATCACATGCAGTTTTTGGTCCTACGAGCATGAGTTGTTTTCTGGTAAGGAAAGTCACCTTTGCGCTCCCATTGCCATACACAGTGCAAATAGCACTCGCATCTGTTCCCAGCAAGAACAGTGTATTGGACTGAAGTGGAGCTACTGTTCTTGTCAGTTTCCTAAGCAGAGTTGAACTAGATATGGCCCGTGTGTGTAGGAAGCACAGTTCTTTTGTTCTGAGCAAGCTCACTTTTCGGCCCCCATAGGAAACACAGTAGAGTAGAAGAGTGCTCTTTTCTCAAAAGCAGACTGTGTTTCTTGTAAGGCGAGCTGGCATTTGTTTCCCAATCAGAAATGGAGGTGAATCCCATGCAGTTTCTGGTCCTACCAGCAAGAGTTGTTTTCTGGTAAGAAGAGTCACTATTGTGCTCCCATTGTCATACACAGGGCAAATAGCACTGGCGTCTGTTCCCAGCATGAACAGTGTATTGGACTGAAGAGGATCTACAGTTCTTGTCAGTTTCCCAAGCAGAGTTGAACTAGATATGGACCGTGTGTGTAGGAAGCACAGCTCTTTTGTTCTGAGAATGCTCATTGTTCTTGCTCTATAGGAAATACTTTAGAGTAGAAGCGTGCTATTTTCTCAATCCAGAGTGTGTTTATTGTAAGTCGAGCTAGCATTTTTTTCCCAGTCCTTAATGGAGTTGAATCCCATGTAGTTTCTGGTCCTACCAGCAAGAGTTGTTTTCTGGTAAGAAGAGTCACTATTGTGCTCCCATTGTCATACACAGGGCAAATAGCACTGGCGTGTGTTCCCAGCAAGTACAGTGTATTGGACTGACGAGGATCTACTGTTCTTGTCAGTTTCCAAAGCAGAATTGAACTAGATATGGCACGTGTGCAGGAAGCACAGTTCTTTTGTTCTGAGCAAGCTCACTGTTCTGGCCCTATAGGAAACACAGTTGAGTAGAAGAGTGGTCTTTTCTCAAAAGCAGAGTGTGTTTCTTGTAAGGCGAGCTAGCGATTGTTCCCAGTCAGAAATGGAGTTGAATCACATCCAGTTTTTGGTCCTATGAGCAAGAGTTGTTTTCTGGTAAGGAAAGTCACTATTGCGGTCCCATTGCCATACACAGTGCAAATAGGACTCGCGTCTGTTCCCAGCAAGTACAGTGTATTGGACTAAAGAGGAGCTACTGTTCTTGTCAGTTTCCTAAGCAGAGTTGAACTAGATATGGCCCGTGTGTGTAGGAAGCACAGTTCTTTTGTTCTGAGCAAGCTCAATGTTCGCACGCCATAGGAAACACAGTAGAGTAGAAGAGTGCTCTTTTCTCAAAAGCAGAGTGTGTTTCTTGTAAGGCGAGCTAGCGTTTGTTTCCCAGTCCTAAATGGAGTTGCGTCACATGCAGTTTTTGGTCCTATGAGCAAGAGAAGTTTTCTGGTAAGAAGAATCACTATTGCGCTCCCATTGCCATACACAGTACAAATAGCACGCGCGTCTGTTCCCAGCAAGTACAGTGTATTAAACTGAAGAGGATCGACTGTTCTTGTCAGTTTCCTAAGCAGAGTTGAGCTAGATATGGCCCGTGTGTGTCGGAAGCACAGTTCTTTTGTTCTGAGCAAGCTCACTGTTCGGACCCCATAGGAAACACAGTAGAGTAGAAGAGTGCTCTTTTCTCAAAAGCAGAGTGTGTTTCTGGTATGGCAAGCTAGCGTTTGATTCCCAGTCCTAAATGGAGTTGAGTCACATGCAGTTTTTGGTCCTATGAGCAAGAGTTGTTTTCTGGTAAGAAGAGTCACTATTGCGCTCCCATTGACATACACAGGGCAAATAGCACTCGCGTCTGTTCCCAGCAATTGCAGTGTATTGAACTGAAGAGGATCTACTGTTCCTGTCAGTTTTCTAAGCAGAATTGAATTAGATATGGCCTGTGTGTGTAGGAAGCACAGTTCTTTTGTTCTGAGCAATCTCACTGTTTTGGCCCTATAAGAAAAACAGTAGAGTAGAAGAGTGCTCCTTTCTCGAAAGCAGAGTGTGTTTCTTGTAAGGCAAGCTAGTGTTTGTTTCCCAGTCTTAAATGGAGTTTAGTCACATGCAGTTTCTGGTCCTACGAGCAAGAGATGTTTTCTGGTATGAAGAGTCACTATTGTGCTCCCATTGTTATACACAGGGCAAATAGCACTGGCGTCGTTTCCCAGCATGTACAGTGTATGGGACTGAAGAGGATCTATTGTTCTTGTCAGTTTCCTAAGCAGAATTGAACTAGATATGGCCGTGTGTTTAGGTAGCACAGTTCTTTTGTTCTGAGCAAGCTCTCTGTTCTGGCACTATAGGAAACAGGTTAGAGTAGAAGAGTGCTCTTTTCTCAAAAGCAGAGTGTCTTTATTGTAAGGTGAGCTCGCGTTTGTTTCCCAGTTCTAAATGGAGTTGAGTCCCATGCAGTTTTTGGTCCTACGAGCAAGAGTTGTTTTCTTGTAAGAAGAGTCACTATTGTGCTCCCATAACATACACTTTACAAATAGCACTCGCGTCTGTTCCCAGCAAGTACAGAGTATTGGACTGAAGAGGAGCTACTGTTCTTGTCAGTTTTCCTAAGCAGAGTTTTACTAGATATGGTCCGTGTTTGTAGGAAGCACAGTTCTTTGGTTCTGAGCAAACTCACTGTTCGGACACAAAAGGAAACACAGTAGAGTAGAAAAGTGCTCTTTTCAAAAAGCAGAGTTTGTTTCTTGTAATGCGAGCTACCGTTTGTTTCCCAGTCCTAAATTGAGTTGAATCACATGCAGTTTCTGGTCCTATGAGCAAGAGTCATTTTCTGGTAAGAAGAGTCACTATTGTGCTCCCATTGTCATACACAGGGCAAATAGCACTGGCGTCTATTCCCATTAGGTCCAGTGTATTGGACTGAAGAGGATCTAGTGTTCTTTTCAGTTTCTTAAGCAGAGTTGAACTAGATATGGCCCGTGTGTGTAGGAAGCACAGTTCATTTGTTCTGAGCAAACTCACTGTTCGGACCCCATAGGAAAAACAGTAGAGTAGATGAGTGCTCTTTTCTCAAAAGCAGAGTGTGTTTCTTGTAAGGCGAGCTAGCATTTGTTTCCCAGTCCTAAATGGCGTTGAGTCACAAGCAGTTTCTGGTCCTACGAGCAAGAGTTGTTTTCTGCTAAGAAGAGTCACTATTGCGCTCCCATTGTCATGCACAGGGAAAATAGCACTGATGTCTGTTCCCAGCATGTACAGTGTATTTGACTGAAGAGGATCTACTGTTCTTGTAAGTTTCCTATGCAGAGTTGAATTAGATATGGCCGTGTGTGTAGGAAGCACAGTTCTTTTGTTCTGAGCAATCTCACTGTTTTGGCCCTTTAAGAAAAACAGTAGAGTAGAAGAGTGCTCCTTTCTCGAAAGCAGAGTGTGTTTCTTGTAAGGCGAGCTAGCGTTGGTTTTCCAGTCCTAAGTGGAGTTGAGTCACATGCAGTTTCTGGTCCTACGAGCAAGAGATGTTTTTTGGTAAGAAGAGTCACTATTGTGCTCTCATTGTTATACACAGGGCAAATAGCACTGCGTCGGTTCCCAGCATGTACAGTGTATTGGACTGAAGAGGATCTACTGCTTTGTCAGTTTCCTAAGCAGAATTGAACTAGATATGGCCCGTGTTTGTAGGAAGCACAGTTCTTTTGTTCTGAGCAAGCTCACTGTTCTGGCCTTATAGGAAACACAGTAGTGTAGAAGAGTGCTCTTTTCTCAAAGCAAAGTGTGTTTCCTGTAAGGCGAGCTATCGTTTCTTTCCCAGTCTTAAATGGAGTTGAGTCACATGCAATTTTTGGTCCTACGAGCAAGAGTTTTTTTCTGGTAAGGAAGTCACTATTGTGCTCCAATTGCCATACACAGTGCAAATAGCACTCGCGTCTGTTCCAGCAAGTACAGTGTATTGGACTGAAGAGGAGCTACTGTTCTTGTCAGTTTCCTAAGCAGAGTCGAACTAGATATGGCCCGTGTGTGTAGGAAGTACAGTCCTTTTGTTCTGAGCAAGCTCACTGTTCTGGCCCTATAGGAAACACTGTAGAGTAGAAGAGTGCTCTTTTCTCAAAAGCAGAGTGTGTATCTTGTAAGGCGAGTTAGCATTTTTTTCCCAGTCCTAAATGGAGTTGAATCACATTCAGTTTTTGGTCCTATGAGCAAGAGTTGTTTTCTGGTAAGGAAAGTCACTATTGCGCTCCCATTGCCATACACAGTGCTAATAGCACTCGCGTCTGTTCCCATTAAGTACAGTGTATTGGACTGAAGAGGAGCTACTGTTCATGTCAGTTTCCTAAGCCGAGTTGAACTAGATATGGCCCGTGTGTGTAGGAAGCACAGTCCTTTTGTTCTGAGCAAGCTCACTGTTCTGTCCCTATAGGAAACACAGTAGAGTAGAAGAGTGCTCTTTTTCTCAAAAGCAGAGTTTGTTTCTTGTAAGGCGAGCTAGCGTTTGTTTCCCAGTCCTAAATGGAGTTGAGTCACATGCAGTTTTTGGTCCTACGAGCAAGAGATGTTTTCTGGTAAGAAGAATCACTATTGCACTCCCATTGCCATACACAGTACAAATAGCACTCGCGTCTGTTCCCAGCAAGTACAGTGTATTAAACTGAAGAGGATCAACTGTTCTTGTCAGTTTACTAAGCAGAGTTGAACTGGATATGGCCCGTGTGTGTAGGAAGCACAGGTCTTTTGTTCTGAGCAAGCTCACAGTTCGGACCCCATAGGAACCACAGTAGAGTAGAAGAGTGCTCTTTTCTCAAAAGCAGAGTTCTTTTCTTGTAAGGCGAGCTAGTGCTTGGTTCCCAGTGCTAAATGGAGTTTAATCACATGCAGTTTCTGGTCCTACGAGCAAGAGTATTTTTCTGGTAAGAAGAGTCACTATTGAGCTCCCATTTTCATTCACAGGGAAAATAGTACTGGCGTCTGTTTCCATCATGTACACTGTTTGGACTAAAGAAGATCTACTGTTCTTGTCAGTTTCCTAAGCAGAGTTTGAACTACATATGGTCCGTGTGTGTTGGAAGCACAGTACTTTTGTTCTGAGCAAGCTCACTGTTTGGACCCCCGTAGGAAACACAGTAGAGTAGAAGAGTGCTCTTTTCTCAAAAGCAGAGTGTGTTTCTTGTAAGGCGAGCTAGCGTTTGTTTCCCAGTCCTAAATGGAGTTGAATCCCATGCAGTTTCTGGTCCTACGAGCAAGAGTATTTTTCTGGTAAGAAGAGTCACTATTGCGCTGCCATTGCCATACACAGGACAAATAGCACTGGCGTCTGTTCCCAGCAAGTACAGTATATTGGCCTGAAGAGGATCTACTGTTCTTGTCAGGTTAATAAGCATAGTTGAAGTAGATATGGTCGTGTGTGTAGGAAGCACAGGTTATTGTTCTGAGCAAGCTCACTGTTCAGACCCCATAGGAAACACAGTAGAGTAGAAAGAGTACTCTTTTCTCAAAAGCAGAGTGTGTTTCTTGTAAGGCGAGCTAGCGTTTGTTTCCCAGTCCTAAATGGAGTTGAATCACATGCAGTTTTTGGTCCTATGAGCAAGAGTTGTTTTCTGGTAAGGAAAGTCACAATTGTGCTCCCATTTCCATACACAGTGCAAATAGCACTGACGTCTCTTCCCAGCATGTACAGTGTATTGGACTGAAGCGGAGCTACTGTTCTTGTCAGTTTCCTAAGCAGAGTTGAACTAGATATGGCCCGTGTGTGTAGGAAGCACAGTTCTTTTGTTCTGGAGCAAGCTCACTATTCGGACCCCTTAGGAAACACAGTAGAGTAGAAGAGTGCTCTTTTCTCAAAAGGCAGAGTGTGTTTCTTGTAAGGCGAGTTAGTTCCCAGTCAGAATTGGAGTTGAATCCCATGCAGTTTCTGGTCCTATGAGCAAGAGTTGTTTTCTGATAAGAAGAGTCACTATTGTGCTCCTATTGCCATACACAGTGCAAATAGCACTCGCGTCGGTTCCCAGCTAGTACAGTGAATTGGACTGAAGAGGAGCTACCGTTCTTCTCAGTTTCCTAAGCAGAGTTGAACTAGATATGGCCCATGTGTGTAGGAAGCACAGTTCTTTTGTTCTGAGCAAGCTCACTTTTCGTACCCCATAGGAAACACAGTAGAGTAGAAGAGTGGTCTTTTCTCAAAAGCAGACTGTGTTTCTTGTAAGGCGAGCTAGCGATTGTTTCCCAGTCAGAAATGGAGTTGAATCACATCCAGTTTTTGGTCCTACGAGCAAGAGTTGTTTTCTGGTAAGAAGAGTCACTATTGTGCTCCCATTGTCGTACACAGGGTAAATAGCACTGGCATCTGTTCCCAGCAAGTACAGTGTATTGGACTGAAGAGGATCTACTGTTCTTGTCACTTTCCAAAGCAGAATTGAACTAGATATGGCCCGTGTGTGTAGGAAGCACAGTTCATTTGTTCTAAGCAAGCTAACTGTTCTGGGCTTATAGGAAACACCGTAGAGTAGAAGAGTGCTCTTTTCTCAAAAGAAGACTGTGTTTCTTGTAAGGTGAGCTAGCGTTTGTTTCCCAGTCCTAAATGGAGTTGAATCACATGCAGTTTCTGGTCCTACGAGCAAGAGTTGTTTTCTGGTAAGAAGAGTCACTATTGTGCTCCCATTGTCATACACAGGGCAAATAGCACTCGCGTCTGTTCCCAGCAAGTACAGTGTATTGGACTGAAGCGGAGCTACTGTTCTTGTCAGTTTACTAAGCAGAGTTGAACTAGATATGGCCTGTGTGTGTAGGAAGCACAGGTCTTTTGTTCTGAGCAAGCTCTCTGTTCTGGCACAATAGGAAACAGGGTAGAGTAGAAGAGTGCTCTTTTCTCAAAAGCAGAGTGTGTTTCTGTAAGGCAAGCTAGCATTTGTTTCCCAGTCCTAAATGGAGTTAAATCACATTCAGTTTTTGGTCCTCTGAACAAGGGTTGTTTTCTGGTAAGGAAAGTCACTATTGCGCTCCCATTCACATACACAGTGCAAATAGCACTGGCGTCTGTTCCCCGCAAGTACAGTGTATCGGACTGAAGAGGAGCTACTGTTCTTGTCAGTATCCTAAGCAGAATTGAACTAGATATGGCCCGTATGTGTAGGAATCCCAGTTCTTTTGTTGTGAGCAAGCTCACTGTTCTGGCCCTATAAGAAAAACAGTAGAGTAGAAGAGTGCTCTTTTCTCAAAAGCAGAGTGTGTTTCTTGTAAGGCAAGCTCGCGTTTGTTTCTCAGTTCTAAATGGAGTTGAGTCACATGCAGTTTTTGGTCCTATGAGCAAGGGTTGTTTTCTGGTAAGAAGAGACACTATTGCGCTCCCATACCATACACAGTACAAATAGGACTCGCGTCTTTTCCCAGCAAGTACAGAGTATTGGACTGAAGAGGAGCTACTGTTCTTGTGAGTTTCCTAAAGCAGAGTTGAACTAGATATGGCCCGTGTGTGTAGGAAGCACAGTTCTTTTGTTCTGAGCAAGCTTACTTTTCAGACCCCATAGGAAACACAGTAGAGTAGAAGAGTGCTCATTTCTCAAAAGCAGAGTGTGTTTCTAGTAAGACGAGCTAGCGTTTGTTTCCCAGTCCTAAATGGAGTTGAATCCCATGGAGTTTCTGGTCCTACGAGCAAGATTTGTTTCCTGGTAAGGAAGTCACTATTGTGCTCCAATTGCCATACACAGTGCAAATAGCACTCGCGTCTGTTCCCATCAAGTACAGTGTATTGGACTGAAGAGGATCTACTGTTCTTGTCAGTTTCCTAAGCAGAGTTGAACTAGATATGGCCCGTGTGTGTAGGAAGTACAGTCCTTTTGTTCTGAGCAAGCTCACTGTTCTGGCCCTATAGGAAACACTGTAGAGTAGAAGAGTGCTCTTTTCTCAAAAGCAGAGTGTGTTTCTTGTAAGGCAAGCTAGCGTTTGTTTCCCAGTCCTAAATGGAGTTGAGTCACATGCAGTTTTTGGTCCTAAGAGCAAGAGTTGTTTTCTGGTAAGGAAGTCACTATTGTGCTCCAATTGCCATACACAGTGCAAATAGCACTCGCGTCTGTTCCCATCAAGTACAGTGTATTGGACTGAAGAGGATCTACTGTTCTTGTCAGTTTCCTAAGCAGAGTTGAACTAGATATGGCCCGTGTGTGTAGGAAGCACAGTTCCTTTGTTCTGAGCAAGGTCACTGTTCGGACCCCACAGGAAACACAGTAGACTAGAAGAGTGCTCTTTTCTCAAAAGCAGAGTGTGTTTCTTGTAAGGCGAGTTAGCATTTTTTTCCCAGTCCTAAATGGAGTTGAATCACATTCAGTTTTTGGTCCTATGAGCAAGAGTTGTTTTCTGGTAAGGAAAGTCACTATTGCGCTCCCATTGCCATACACAGTGCTAATAGCACTCGCGTCTGTTCCCATTAAGTACAGTGTATTGGACTGAAGAGGAGCTACTGTTCATGTCAGTTTCCTAAGCCGAGTTGAACTAGATATGGCCCGTGTGTGTAGGAAGCACAGTCCTTTTGTTCTGAGCAAGCTCACTGTTCTGTCCTATAGGAAACACAGTAGAGTAGAAGAGTGCTCTTTTCTCAAACGCAGAGTTTGTTTCTTGTAAGGCGAGCTAGCGTTTGTTTCCCAGTCCTAAATGGAGTTGAGTCACATGCAGTTTTTGGTCCTACGAGCAAGAGATGTTTTCTGGTAAGAAGAATCACTATTGCACTCCCATTGCCATACACAGTACAAATAGCACTCGCGTCTGTTCCCAGCAAGTACAGTGTATTAAACTGAAGAGGATCAACTGTTCTTGTCAGTTTACTAAGCAGAGTTGAACTGGATATGGCCCGTGTGTGTAGGAAGCACAGTTCTTTTGTTCTGAGCAAGCTCACAGTTCGGACCCCATAGGAAACACAGTAGAGTAGAAGAGTGCTCTTTTCTCAAAAGCAGAGTTCTTTTCTTGTAAGGCGACCTAGTGCTTGGTTCCCAGTCCTAAATGGAGTTTAATCACATGCAGTTTCTGGTCCTACGAGCAAGAGTATTTTTCTGGTAAGAAGAGTCACTATTGAGCTCCCATTTTCATTCACAGGGAAAATAGTACTGGCGTCTGTTTCCATCATGTACACTGTTTGGACTAAAGAAGATCTACTGTTCTTGTCAGTTTCCTAAGCAGAGTTGAACTACATATGGTCCGTGTGTGTAGGAAGCACAGTTCTTTTGTTCTGAGCAAGCTCACTGTTTGGACCGCATAGGAAACACAGTAGAGTAGAAGAGTGCTCTTTTCTCAAAAGCAGAGTGTGTTTCTTGTAAGGCGAGCTAGCGTTTGTTTCCCAGTCCTAAATGGAGTTGAATCCCATGCAGTTTCTGGTCCTACGAGCAAGAGTATTTTTCTGGTAAGAAGAGTCACTATTGCGATGCCATTGCCATACACAGGACAAATAGCACTGGCGTCTGTTCCCAGCAAGTACAGTATATTGGACTGAAGAGGATCTACTGTTCTTGTCAGGTTAATAAGCAGAGTTGACGTAGATATGGTCGTGTGTGTAGGAAGCACAGGTTATTGTTCTGAGCAAGCTCACTGTTCAGACCCCATAGGAAACACAGTAGAGTAGAAGAGTACTCTTTTCTCAAAAGCAGAGTGTGTTTCTTGTAAGGCGAGCTAGCGTTTGTTTCCCAGTCCTAAATGGAGTTGAATCACATGCAGTTTTTGGTCCTACGAGCAAGAGTTGATTTCTGGTAAGGAAAGTCACTATTGTGCTCCCATTTCCATACACAGTGCAAATAGCACTGACGTCTCTTCCCAGCATGTACAGTGTATTGGACTGAAGCGGAGCTACTGTTCTTGTCAGTTTCCTAAGCAGAGTTGAACTAGATATGGCCCATGTGTGTAGGAAGCACAGTTCTTTTGTTCTGAGCAAGCTCACTATTCGGACCCCTTAGGAAACACAGTAGAGTAGAAGAGTGCTCTTTTCTCAAAAGCAGAGTGTGTTTCTTGTAAGGCGAGTTAGTGTTTGTTTCCCAGTCAGAATTGGAGTTGAATCCCATGCAGTTTCTGGTCCTATGAGCAAGAGTTGTTTTCTGATAAGAAGAGTCACTATTGTGCTCCTATTGCCATACACAGTGCAAATAGCACTCGCGTCTGTTCCCAGCTAGTACAGTGTATTGGACTGAAGAGGAGCTACCGTTCTTGTCAGTTTCCTAAGCAGAGTTGAACTAGATATGGCCCGTGTGTGTAGGAAGCACAGTTCTTTTGTTCTGAGCAAGCTCACTATTCGGACCCTTTAGGAAGCACAGTAGAGTAGAAGAGTGCTCTTTTCTCAAAAGCAGAGTGTGTTTCTTGTAAGGCGAGTTAGTGTTCGTTTCCCAGTCAGAATTGGAGTTGAATCCCATGCAGTTTCTGGTCCTATGAGCAAGAGTTGTTTTCTGATAAGAAGAGTCACTATTGTGCTCCTATTGCCATACACAGTGCAAATAGCACTCGCGTCGGTTCCCAGCTAGTACAGTGTATTGGACTGAAGAGGAGCTACCGTTCTTGTCAGTTTCCTAAGCAGAGTTGAACTAGATATGGCCCGTGTGTGTAGGAAGCACAGTTCTTTTGTTCTGAGCAAGCTCACTGTTCGTACCCCATAGGAAACACAGTAGAGTAGAAGAGTGGTCTTTTCTCAAAAGCAGAGTGTGTTTCTTGTAAGGCGAGCTAGCGATTGTTTCCCAGTCAGAAATGGAGTTGAATCACATCCAGTTTTTGGTCCTACGAGCAAGAGTTGTTTTCTGGTAAGGAAAGTCACTATTGTGCTCCCATTGCCATACACAGTGCAAATAGGACTCGCGTCTGTTCCCAGCAAGTACAGTGTATTGGACTAAAGAGGAGCTACTGTTCTTGTCAGTTTCCTAAGCAGAGTTGAAATAGATATGGCCCATGTGTGTAGGAAGCACAATTCTTTTGTTCTGAGAATGCTCACTGTTCTGGCCCTATAGGAAACACATTAGCGTTGAAGAGTGCTCTTTTCTCAATCTAGAGTGTGTTTCTTGTAAGTCGAGCTAGCGTTTGTTTCCCAGTCCTAAATGGAGTTGAATCCCATGAAGTTTCTGGTCCTACCAGCAAGAGGTGTTTTCTGGTAAGAAGAGTCACTATTGTGCTCCCATTGTCGTACACAGGGTAAATAGCACTGGCGTCTGTTCCCAGCAAGTACAGTGTATTGGACTGAAGAGGATCTACTGTTCTTGTCACTTTCCAAAGCAGAATTGAACTAGATATGGCCCGTGTGTGTAGGAAGCACAGTTCTTTTGTTCTAAGCAAGCTAACTGTTCTGGGCTTATAGGAAACACCGTAGAGTAGAAGAGTGATCATTTCTCAAAAGCAGAGTGTGTTTCTTGTAAGGCGAGCTAGCGTTTGTTTCCCAGTCCTAAATGGAGTTGAATCCCATGCAGTTTTTGGTCTTACGTGCAAGAGTTGTTTTCTGGTTAGGGAAGTCACTATTGTGCTCCCTTTGAAATACACAGTGCAAATAGCACTCGCGTCTGTTCGTAGCAAGTACAGGGTGTTGGACTGAAGAGGACCTATTGTTCTTGTCAGTTTTCTAAGCAGAGTTGAACTAGATATGGCCCGTGTGTGTAGGAAGCACAGTTCTTTTGTTCTGAGCAAGCTCACTGTTCGTACCCCATAGGAAACACAGTAGAGTAGAAGAGTGGTCTTTTCTCAAAAGCAGAGTGTGTTTCTTGTAAGGCGAGCTAGCGATTGTTTCCCAGTCAGAAATGGAGTTGAATCACATCCAGTTTTTGGTCCTACGAGCAAGATTTGTTTTCTGTTAAGGAAAGTCACTATTGTGCTCCCATTGCCATACACAGTGCAAATAGGACTCGCGTCTGTTCCCAGCAAGTACAGTGTATTGGACTAAAGAGGAGCTACTGTTCTTGTCAGTTTCCCAAGCAGAGTTGAACTAGATATGGCCCATGTATGTAGAAATCACAGTTCTCTTGTTCTGAGAATGCTCACTGTTCTGGCCCTATAGGAAACACATTAGCGTTGAAGAGTGCTCTTTTCTCAATCTAGAGTGTGTTTCTTGTAAGTCGAGCTAGCGTTTGTTTCCCAGTCCTAAATGGAGTTGAATCCCATGCAGTTTCTGGTCCTACTAGCAAGAGTTGTTTTCTGGTAAGAAGAGTCACTATTGTGCTCCCATTGTCGTACACAGGGTAAATAGCACTGGCGTCTGTTCCCAGCAAGTACAGTGTATTGGACTGAAGAGGATCTACTGTTCTTGTCACTTTCCAAAGCAGAATTGAAATAGATATGGCCCGTGTGTGTAGGAAGCACAGTTCTTTTGTTGTAAGCAAGCTAACTGTTCTGGCCCTATAGGAAACACCGTAGAGTAGAAGAGTGATCATTTCTCTAAAGCAGATTGTGTTTCTTGTAAGGCGAGCTGGCGTTTGTTTCCCAGTCCTAAATGGAGTTGAATCACATGCAGTTTTTGGTCCTACGAGCAAGAGTTGTTTTCTGGTGAGGGAAGACACTATTGTGCTCCCTTTGCCATACACAGTGCAAATAGCACTCGCGTCTGTTCCCAGCAAGTACAGTGCATTGGATTGAAGAGGAGCTACTGTTCTTGTCAGTTTCCTAAGCAGAGTTGAACTAGATATGGCCCGTGTGTTTAGGAAGCACAGTTCTTTTGTTCTGAGCAAGCTCACTGTTCGGACCCCATAGGATACACAGTAGAGTAGAAGAGTGCTCTTTTATCAAAAGCAGAGTGTGTTTCTTGTAAGGTGAGCTAGGGTTTGTTTCCCAGTCCTAAATGGAGTTGAATCACATGCAGTTTCTGGTCCTACGAGCAAGAGTTGTTTTTTTTGTAAGAAGAGTCACTATTGTGCTCCCATTGTCATACACAGGGCAAAGAGCACTGGCGTCTGTTCCCAGCATGTACAGTCAGTGTATTGGACTGAAGAGGAGCTACTGTTCATGTCATTTTCCTAAGCAGAATTGAACTAGATGTGGCCATGTGTGTAGGAAGCACAGTTCTTTTGTTCTGAGCAAGCTCACTGTTCTGGCCCTATAGGAAACACAGTAGAGTAGAAGAGTGCTCTTTTCTCAAAAGCAGAGTGTGTTTCTTGTAAGGCGAGCTAGCATTTGTTTCCCAGTCCTAAATGGAGTTGAATCACATGCAGTTTTTGGTCCTACGAGGAAGAGTTGTTTTCTGGTAAGGAAAGTCACTATTGTGCTCCCATTTCAATACACAGTGCAAATAGCACTCGCGTCGGTTCCCAGCTAGTACAGTGTATTGGACTGAAGAGGAGCTACCGTTCTTGTCAGTTTCCTAAGCAGAGTTGAACTAGATATGCC
The DNA here is from genome assembly GCF_949786415.1 of Peromyscus eremicus. Classification (NCBI taxonomy): domain Eukaryota; kingdom Metazoa; phylum Chordata; class Mammalia; order Rodentia; family Cricetidae; genus Peromyscus; species Peromyscus eremicus. The sequence goes on along the minus strand of NW_026734878.1, from coordinate 6,982 downwards.
CCGTGTCTGTAGGAAGCACAGTTCTTTTGTTCTGAGCAAGCTCACTGTTCGTACCCCATAGGAAACACAGTAGAGTAGAAGAGTGGTCTTTTCTCAGAAGCAGACTGTGTTTCTTGTAAGGCGAGCTAGCGAATGTTTCCCAGACAGAAATGGAGTTGAATCACATCCAGTTTTTGGTCCTACGAGCAAGAGTTGTTTTCTGGTAAGGAAAGTCACTATTGTGCTCCCATTGCCATACACAGTGCAAATAGGACTCGCGTCTGTTCCCAGCATGTACAGTGTATTGGACTAAAGAGGAGCTACTGTTCTTGTCAGTTTCCTAAGCAGAGTTGAAATAGATATGGCCCATGTGTGTAGGAAGCACAATTCTTTTGTTCTGAGAATGCTCACTGTTCTGGCCCTATAGGAAACACATTAGCGTTGAAGAGTGCTCTTTTCTCAATCTAGAGTGTGTTTCTTGTAAGTCGAGCTAGCGTTTGTTTCCCAGTCCTAAATGGAGTTGAATCCCATGCAGTTTCTGGTCCTACCAGCAAGAGTTGTTTTCTGGTAAGAAGAGTCACTATTGTGTTCCCATTGTCGTACACAGGGTAAATAGCACTGGCGTCTGTTCCCAGCAAGTACAGTGTATTGGACTGAAGAGGATCTACTGTTCTTGTCACTTTCCAAAGCAGAATTGAACTAGATATGGCCCGTGTGTGTAGGAAGCACAGTTCTTTTGTTCTAAGCAAGCTAACTGTTCTGGGCTTATAGGAAACACCGTAGAGTAGAAGAGTGATCATTTCTCAAAAGCAGAGTGTGTTTCTTGTAAGGCGAGCTAGCGTTTGTTTCCCAGTCCTAAATGGAGTTGAATCCCATGCAGTTTTTGGTCCTACATGCAAGAGTTGTTTTCTGGTTAGGGAAGTCACTATTGTGCTCCCTTTGAAATACACAGTGCAAATAGCACTCGCGTCTGTTCGTAGCAAGTACAGGGTGTTGGACTGAAGAGGAGCTATTGTTCTTGTCAGTTTTCTAAGCAGAGTTGAACTAGATATGGCCCGTGTGTGTAGGAAGCACAGTTCTTTTGTTCTGAGCAAGCTCACTGTTCGTACCCCATAGGAAACACAGTAGAGTAGAAGAGTGGTCTTTTCTCAAAAGCAGAGTGTGTTTCTTGTAAGGCGAGCTAGCGATTGTTTCCCAGTCAGAAATGGAGTTGAATCACATCCAGTTTTTGGTCCTACGAGCAAGAGTTGTTTTCTGTTAAGGAAAGTCACTATTGTGCTCCCATTGCCATACACAGTGCAAATAGGACTCGCGTCTGTTCCCAGCAAGTACAGTGTATTGGACTAAAGAGGAGCTACTGTTCTTGTCAGTTTCCCAAGCAGAGTTGAACAAGATATGGCCCATGTATGTAGGAATCACAGTTCTTTTGTTCTGAGAATGCTCACTGTTCTGGCCCTATAGGAAACACATTAGCGTTGAAGAGTGCTCTTTTCTCAATCTAGAGTGTGTTTCTTGTAAGTCGAGCTAGCGTTTGTTTCCCAGTCCTAAATGGAGTTGAATCCCATGCAGTTTCTGGTCCTACTAGCAAGAGTTGTTTTCTGGTAAGAAGAGTCACTATTGTGCTCCCATTGTCGTACACAGGGTAAATAGCACTGGCGTCTGTTCCCAGCAAGTACAGTGTATTGGACTGAAGAGGATCTACTGTTCTTGTCACTTTCCAAAGCAGAATTGAACTAGATATGGCCCGTGTGTGTAGGAAGCACAGTTCTTTTGTTCTAAGCAAGCTAACTGTTCTGGCCCTATAGGAAACACCGTATAGCAGAAGAGTGGTCATTTCTCTAAATCAGAGTGTGTTTCTTGTAAGGCGAGCTGGCGTTTGTTTCCCAGTCCTAAATGGAGTTGAATCACATGCAGTTTTTGGTCCTACGAGCAAGAGTTGTTTTCTGGTAAGGGAAGACACTATTGTGCTCCCTTTGCCATACACAGTGCAAATAGCACTCGCTTCTGTTCCCAGCAAGTACAGTGCATTGGATTGAAGAGGAGCTACTGTTCTTGTCAGTTTCCTAAGCAAAGTTGAACTAGATATGGCCCGTGTGTTTAGGAAGCACAGTTCTTTTGTTCTGAGCAAGCTCACTGTTCGGACCCCATTGGATACACAGTAGAGTAGAAGAGTGCTCTTTTATCAAAAGCAGAGTGTGTTTCTTGTAAGTCGAGCTAGCGTTTGTTTCCCAGTCCAAAATGGAGTTGAATCATATGCAGTTTCTGCTCGTATGAGCAAGAGTTGTTTTCTGGTAAGAAGCGTCACTATTGTGCTCCCATTGTCATACACAGGGCAAATAGCACTGGCGTCTGTTCCCAGCATGAACAGTGTATTGGACTGAAGAGGATCTACTGTTCTTGTCAGTTTCCCAAGCAGAGTTGAACTAGATATGGACAGTGTGTAGGAAGCACAGCTCTTTTGTTCTGAGAATGCTCATTGTTCTTGTCCTATAGGAAACACTTTAGAGTAGAAGAGTGCTGTTTTCTCAATCCAGAGTGTGTTTATTGTAAGGCGAGCTAGCATTTTTTTCCCAAATTAATGGAGTTGAATCCCATGCAGTTTCTGGTCCTACCAGCAAGAGTTGTTTTCTGGTAAGAAGAGTCACTATTGTGCTCCCATTGTCATACACAGGGCAAATAGCACTGGCGTCTGTTCCCAGCAAGTACAGTGTATTGGACTGATGAGGATCTACTGTTCTTGTCAGTTTCCAAAGCCGAATTGAACTAGATATGGCACGTGTGTAGGAAGCACAGTTCGTTTTTTCTAAGCAAGCAAACTGTTTTGGCCCTATAGTAAACACAGTAGAGTAGAAGAGTGATCATTTCTCAAAAGCAGAGTGTGTTTCGTGTAAGGCGAGCTAGCGTTTGTTTCCCAGTCCTAAATGGAGTTGAATCTCATGCAGTTTCTGGTCCTATGAGCAAGAGGTGTTTTCTGATAAGAAGTGTCACTATTGCGCTCCCATTGTCATACACAGGGCAAATAGCACTCTAGTCTGTTCCCAGCAAGTACAGTGTATTGGACTGAAGCGGAGCTACTGTTCTTGTCAGTTTCCTAAGCAGAGTTGAACTAGATATGGCCCGTGTGTGTAGGAAGCACAGTTCTTTTGTTCTGAGCAAGCTCACTGTTCTGGCCCTGTAGGAAACACAGTAGAGTAGAAGAGTGCTCTTTTCTCAAAAGCAGAGTGTGTTTCTTGTAAGGCGAGCTAGTGTTTGTTTCCCAGTCCTAAATGGAGTTGAATCACATGCAGTTTTTGGTCCTACAAGCAAGATTTGTTTTCTGGTAAGGAAAGTCACTCTTGCGCTCCCATTGCCATACACAGTACAAATAGCACTCGAGTCTGTTCCCAGTAAGTACAGTGTATTGGACTGAAGAGGAGCTACTGTTCTTGTCAGTTTCCTAAGCAGAGTTGAACTAGATATGGACTGTGTGTGTAGGAAGCACAGTTCTTTTGTTCTGAGAATGCTCACTGTTCTGGCCCTATAGGAAACACATTAGAGTAGAAGAGTGCTGTTTTCTCAATCCAGAGTGTGTTTATTGTAAGTCGAGCTAGCGATTGTTTCCCAGTAAGAAATGGAGTTGAATCCCATGCAGTTTCTGGTCCTATGAGCAAGAGGTGTTTTCTGATAAGAAGAGTCACTATTGCGCTCCTATTGCCATACACAGTGCAAATAGCACTCCTGTCTGTTCCCAGCCAGTACAGTGTATTGGACTGAAGCGGAGCTGCTGTTCTTGTCAGTTTCCTAAGCAGAGTTGAACTAGATATAGCCCGTGTGTGTAGGAAGCACAGTTCTTTTGTTCTGAGCAAGCTCACTGTTCGGCCCCCTTAGGAAACACAGTAGAGTAGAAGAGTGCTCTTTTCTCAAAAGCAGAGTGTGTTTCTTGTAAGGCGAGCTGACATTTGTTTCCCAATCAGAAATGGAGTTGAATCCCATGCAGTTTCTGGTCCTACGAGCAAGAGTTGTTTTCTGTTAAGAAGAGTCACTATTGTGCTCCCATTGTCATACACAGGGCAAATAGCACTGGCGTCTGTTCCCAGCATGAACAGTGTATTGGACTGAAGAGGATCTACAGTTCTTGTCAGTTTCCCAAGCAGAGTTGAACTAGATATGGACCGTGTGTGTAGGAAGCACAGCTCTTTTATTCTGAGAATGCTCATTGTTCTTGCCCTATAGGAAATACTTTAGAGTAGAAGAGTGCTGTTTTCTCAATCCAGAGTGTGTTTATTGTAAGTCGAGCTAGCATTTTTTTCCCAGTCCTTAATGGAGTTGAATCCCATGTAGTTTCTGGTCCTACCAGCAAGAGTTGTTTTCTGGTAAGAAGAGTCACTATTGTGCTCCCATTGTCATACACAGGGCAAATAGCACTGGCGTCTGTTCCCAGCAAGTACAGTGTATTGGACTGACGAGGATCTACTGTTCTTGTCAGTTTCCAAAGCAGAATTGAACTAGATATGGCACGTGTTTAGGAAGCACAGTTCTTTTGTTCTGAGCAAGCTCACTGTTCTGGCACTATAGGAAACACAGTTGAGTAGAAGAGTGGTCTTTTCTCAAAAGCAGAGTGTGTTTCTTGTAAGGTGAGCTAGCGATTGTTTCCCAGTCAGAAATGTAGTTGAATCACATCCAGTTTTTGGTCCTATGAGCAAGAGTTGTTTTCTGGTAAGGAAAGTCACTATTGCGGTCCCATTGCCATACACAGTGCAAATAGCACTCGCGTCTGTTCCCAGCAAGTACAGTGTATTGGACTAAAGAGGAGCTACTGTTCTTTTCAGTTTCCTAAGCAGAGTTGAACTAGATATGGCCCGTGTGTGTAGGAAGCACAGTTCTTTTGTTCTGAGCAAGCTCACTGTTCGGCCCCCATAGGAAACACAGTAGAGTAGAAGAGTGCTCTTTTCTCAAAAGCAGAGTGTGTTTCTTGTAAGGCGAGCTAGCGTTTGTTTCCCAGTCCTAAATGGAGTTGAATCACATGCAGTTTTTGGTCCTACGAGCAAGAGTTGTTTTCTGGTAAGGAAAGTCACTATTGTGCTTCCATTGGCATACACAGTGCAAATAGCACTGGCGTCTGTTCCGAGCAAGTACAGTGTATTGGACTAACGAGGATCTACTGTCCTTGTCAGTTTCCAAAGCAGAATTGAACTAGATATGGCACGTGTGTAGGAAGCACAGTTCGTTTTTTCTAAGCAAGCAAACTGTATTGGCCCTATTGGAAACAAAGTAGAGTAGAAGAATGATCATTTCTCAAAAGCAGAGTGTGTTTCATGTAAGGCGAGCTAGCGTTTGTTTCCCAGTCCTAAATGGGGTTGAATCACATGCAGTTTTTGGTCCTACGAGCAAGAGTTGTTTTCTGGTAAGGAAAGTCACTATTGTTCTCCCATTGCCATACACAGTGCAAATAGCACTCGCGTCTGTTCCTAGCAAGTACAGTGTATTGGACTGAAGAGGAGCTACTATTCTTTTCAGTTTCTTAAGCAGAGTTGAACTAGATATGGCCCGTGTGTTTAGGAAGCACAGTTCTTTTGTTCTGAGCAAGCTCACTTTTCGGACCCCATAGGATACACAGCAGAGTAGAAGAGTGCTCTTTTCTCAAAAGCAGAGTGTGTTTCTTGTAAGGTGAGCTAGCGTTTGTTTCCCAGTCCTAAATGGAGTTGAATCACATGCAGTTTCTGGTCCTACGAGCAAGAGTTGTTTTTTTGGTAAGAAGAGTCACTATTGCGCTCCCATTGTTATACACAGGGCAAATAGCACTGGCGTCTGTTCCCAGCATGTACAGTCAGTGTATTGAACGGAAGAGGAGCTACTGTTCTTGTCAGTTTTCTAAGCAGAATTGAACTAGATGTGGCCATGTGTGTAGGAAGCACAGTTCTTTTGTTCTGAGCAAGCTCACTGTTCTGGCCCTATAGGAAACACAGTAGAGTAGAAGAGTGTTCTTTTCTCAAAAGCAGAGTGTGTTTCTTGTAAGGTGAGCTAGCATTTGTTTCCCAGTCCTAAATGGAGTTGAATCACATGCAGTTTTTGGTCCTACGAGCAAGAGTTGTTTTCTGGTAAGGAAAGTCACTATTGTGCTCCCATTTCCATACACAGTGCAAATAGCACTGGCGTCTGTTCCCAGCAAGTACAGTGTATTGGACTGAAGCGGAGCTACTGTTCTTGTCAGTTTCCTAAGCAGAGTTGAACTAGATATGGCCCGTGTGTGTAGGAAGCACAGTTCTTTTGTTCTGAGCAAGCTCACTATTCGGACCCCATAGGAAACACAGTAGAGTTGAAGAGTGCTCTTTCCTCAAAAGCAGAGTGTGTTTCTTGTAAGGCGAGTTAGTGTTTGTTTCCCAGTCAGAATTGGAGTTGAATCCCATGCGTTTCTGGTCCTATGAGCAAGAGTTGTTTTCTGATAAGAAGAGTCACTATTGTGCTCCTATTGCCATACACAGTGCAAATAGCACTCGCGTCTGTTCCCAGCTAGTACAGTGTATTGGACTGAAGAGGAGCTACCGTTCTTGTCAGTTTCCTAAGCAGAGTTGAACTAGATATGACCCGTGTGTGTAGGAAGCACAGTTCTTTTGTTCTGAGCAAGCTCACTATTCGGACCCCTTAGGAAACACAGTAGAGTAGAAGAGTGCTCTTTTCTCAAAAGCAGAGTGTGTTTCTTGTAAGGCGAGTTAGTGTTCGTTTCCCAGTCAGAATTGGAGTTGAATCCCATGCAGTTTCTGGTCCTATGAGCAAGAGTTGTTTTCTGATAAGAAGAGTCACTATTGTGCTCCTATTGCCATACACAGTGCAAATAGCACTCGCGTCGGTTCCCAGCTAGTACAGTGTATTGGACTGAAGAGGAGCTACCGTTCTTGTCAGTTTCCTAAGCAGAGTTGAACTAGATATGCCCCGTGTCTGTAGGAAGCACAGTTCTTTTGTTCTGAGCAAGCTCACTGTTCGTACCCCATAGGAAACACAGTAGAGTAGAAGAGTGGTCTTTTCT